>NW_026747688.1:0-2060 GCF_022355385.1 Mustela nigripes
ATAAGACTAAGTGCTAACCATCTGAGGAAATGTTAATTCTTGAATAGTACAATAAACAGAGTCAATGCTCATAAATATCACTGATAATTAAAATCTATAAATTTAACTGGTAAATTATGAGAGGCATTCCATTAGAGTCCCTGATCTTAGCAGTCTAATTGCTAAGTGAATATAGTTCCATGCAAGTGGACGCTAACACATCAAAATGAATTTTATCATTATTACAATATAAATTGTTATTGATTTTGAGTTCATGTGCCTTCCTGTTTATTCTAAAGATTGATTTTTCCATATAAGGGAAGAAGTGGCTAGCTAGATAATGCCCTTAAAGCTTTAGAAATAGACTGGTTCAACTCAACCTTTGAAGTATTATTATCATTATGCTGTTAGTAATTACTAAATATCTGTAGTTTTCAAAATAGATGAGTTAATATTTTTAACTGTTTAGACAGAAGTGCTTTCTTGAAGTTGGTGTTGGTTGTTAGGGGGACCATATGTCTTCAAGAGGCTAGCATGGGCTTTCTTTATGGGACAATGTTCCAAGAGGCTAAGTCCCAACACACAAATGCATTTCAAGCCTCAGCTTATGTCATGGTTGCTGATATTCCATTGATCAAGGCAAGCCAACATGGCCAGCAAAGCTAACATGGCCAACAAGGCAAGCCAACATACCCTCAGTGTGGGAGGGGACCATACAAGATCACAGAGAGAGGGACTTGTACTTTATTAGATACAATGTATCATGCTTAAAGTACTGGGATAGTCTCTAAGACATTCTCTTAGGTTCCTATCCTGCTGACCTTTTTCTGTTCATTCTACACAACCACAATTGGACAGTCCTTCTTAAAAACCAATTATTCTGTCACCTAGAGCTCAGTTATTCTCAATCTGTGATAATTTTGTTACCCAGGAGACATCTGGCAATGTTTGGAGACATTATTGGTTGTCACAATTTGTCAACGGAAAGATGCTACTAACATCTAGTAGGTTAACACTAGAGATGCTGCAAAGCATGCTGACATACACAGGGCTAGCTTCCCATGACAAAGAGTTATTTGGCCAAAAATGCAATAATGGTTAAGAAAACCTACATCTTAGCTCATAAATTCCCAGAGGTTCCCCAATAAAAAGAGAACCAAGGGTTAACTCTTCATCTGGACATTCAGAGTCCTCTGGTCCCACTTCATATACCCAATATCTCTCTCTTTAGATTACATCAGTGCTCCTACTATCCCCTTGATTATGTAATTAACATAATAGCTCCTTATTATTGTCACAAAATGTGAATATTAAACTTAATTTTCCCCTCTTCTGTCTAACCAAACCATTTCCCAGCTTTCGAGGAAGAGCTGGATCCTTCTGTTCCTACCAAAGTTTCCACAATTTCATTGTGACCTGTCACAAAGACGTTACTTAGTATGAATTATGTCAGCTTAAGTAAACAAGGCTCAGGAATGTCCTTTTTTTTTCATGGTTTTACTTTTCAAGTTAAAGTTCTATTCTGTCTGGAATTTGGTTTGGGTCAGATATGAGTTGTAGAATTAACTTTACAGTGATTTTTCTAGTTGTTCTAACACTGGTTATTCAACTGTCCCTTCCCCATGGATTTAAATGTCACTTTTGACATATACTCAATTCCTCCCTGTATTTGGGTTTATTTCTGGACTTTCTAGTCAGTTCTATTAAGGAATCACATTTTGAAGGAAATCTTGGGCTTATAAAAAGATTCCTGAAGTTCCTAGTGGGTTGCCTTTCATATTTTAAGTGTTTTTTATACAGCATTAAGCATATGGCAGAGGAGATCAGGAGAAACAGAAGAGGAGGTATGAAGCATAAGACTAATTCATTAGGCACAAGTACAAACTGACAACCATCTGAAATTGTCATGTAAATCAGTGAGAAAATAATTGATTTATAGAAAGAGTAAGGAACCTCCAGTTTATCTAAAACATGAGATGCTTCTGCAAAGCCATTCACAAGTTACTGAGGAATGCTTCTGAATATCTTCAGCAATATACTCAGGGGAAGGCCAGGGTTGTGTAATCTGTCTCTAATTTTTT
>NW_026747689.1:0-2060 GCF_022355385.1 Mustela nigripes
TGGTCTTTCATCATTAAGTGTGATGTTAGCTGTGGGTTTTATCAAGTGGTTTATCATCATGGATTGATACAATTACATTTTCTCCCCTACTCTCTTAATAATACATATTGCATAAATACATAATCTTTTCTTGAAATACATCTTATACTTGGGATAAAGACTATTTGAACTTAGATTTTTTTTTTTCAAAATATACTGTTGTGTTTGATTTAGCATACTTTATTTAATATGAAGGTGAATTATAATGAAATCAGTAGAAACATATTTTTCCTAGACTACCTGGTGCTATAAAAAGTAGCTGAAACATGAGCAAAAGCATTTACTCTCTTTGTCACTCAAATCATGTCTTTATAAAAACTAAATAATATCATTTAACTCACATGTATTTTTAAGGATTAAATAAACTAATACAGATGAAATTTTATGTTTTTTTCTATTTTTATAATTATTACTACTGCTTTTTTTTCTGTAAGAGAGTTGGTCTAACTTTTATATTTTTTTATCTGTTTCTACTTTGTTTGATTTAAATCTTATTCTATCCTTATAAAGTTTGTTAGCCATTTCTTCTTATTTTTTTGAACAAATATTCACGCTGTGTTTTTCTTAAAAAAAAAAAAAAGTACTGTAAGGGCCTATTTGGCCAGAGCAATTCCACCTGGTTAAACAATGACCTTGTTGTTTACACAGTAAAATTTAAACTGTCCCTGCCCCCCCTTCCCCCAGGGGACTTACTTAAAACAAGTCCTGGAAACTAGTCCCAGGTAACAAAGCCCAAATACAAGGGTGGGTCAGGCCAGGTGGAGGTATTCAATCAGAAGGGGCTCATACTGTCTCCCTAGCTACCAAGGAGTATGGGCCCTGCCTTTGGGTGCCTTTTGGGCACTAATTCTGACCAAGGTGATAAGCTAGTTCAAATATCTACTATAGGGTAAATTGTAATTCAATTGGTCACTTATGCGTGACCTAGCAGGACTGCACAGCTTTCTCTGTGTTACAATCTCATTGGCCACCTGTGCATGGCCAGGCCCAACCACATGGCCTTCGCCCTTAAAAGCTAGTCTGTAAGGCAGAGAGAGGTCACTCTTTGCAAAAGATAGCCCTGGCTGGTCAGTTTGATTCTCAATGCTTGGCACAAAATAAAGCTTTGCTTGACCTTCGCTTTGTATCAGTCTTGCCCCCTCTTCCATGGACCCAATAGTACAATAAGGGAATTGCTACTTTATTGAAGGTTCCCTGGCATTAGCTTATAAAACATTTTTGAACTAACAAATAGTATTTTTGGTAACTTTTACTTGCTGATTTAATCTCTTTTATGGCTTTGGATATATTTAGATTTTATTTGTGTGTGTGTGTGTGTGTGTGTGTAGAAAATTTATAAAGATATATTGATAGAAATGTCATTTTTACCTTTTTTCTTATATATCACTTGAAGTTGTTTATATTTTCTTCTGATTTTTATTTTTATTTATTTTTAAAGATTTTATTTATTTGACAGAGAGAGAGAGACATCACAAGTAGGCAGAGAGTCAGGCAGAGAGAGAGGGGGAAGCAGACTCCCCACTGAGCAGAGAGCCCAATGTGGGGCTGGATCCCAGAACCCGGAGATCATGGCCTGAGCTGAAGGCAGAGGCTAACCCACTGAGCCATCCAGGCACTCCAATTCTGATTTTTAAATTTCATTTATATATCCAGAATTATTTTCAATTTTCAAACCCAATATTGTTTGGGGATTTATTTATTTATCTTTAGTCAGTTGCGATAGAAGTTTGCCTTTTGGGGTTAATGTTCAGCATGAAATCAGCCCTAATACAGGGCTTGCTACAATGTAACACTAAGGCTGCTGGGGGGAAGGAAGTTTTCAGAGAAGGGATAGGCCTTTGGAATGCCTAGGCCTGATTGACCTCTCTGCCTTGGGAATGCTGCAGAGACTTGCTTTCCCCAAGGCTCTCTCTTTTTTTTTTTTTTTTTTAAAGATTTTATTTATTTATTTGACAGAGAGAAATCACAAGTAGATGGAGAGGCAGGCAGAGAGAGAGAGGGAAGCAGGCTCCCTGCTGAGC
>NW_026747690.1:0-2059 GCF_022355385.1 Mustela nigripes
CAGCATAACAGTATTCATTATTTTTGCACCACACCCAGTGCTCCATATTTTAGGCTTGTTTGTTCTACTTCTGTGAAAAATGCTGGTGGTATTTATTATTATTATTATTTCTTACAATGTAACAGAATTCATTGTTCTTGCACCACACCCAGTGCTCCATGCAATGCGTGCCCTCCATAATACCCACCACCTGGCTCCCCCAACCTCCCACCCCTTGCCCCTTCAAAACCCTCAGATTGTTTTTCAGAGTCCATAGTCTCTCATGGTTCACCTCCCCTCCAATTTCTCCCAATTCCCTTCTTCTAACTCCTCATGTCCTCTATGCTATTTGCTATGCTCCACAAATACGTGAAACCATATGATAATTGACTTTCTCTACTTGACTTATTTCACTCAGCATAATCTCTTCCATTCCGTCCATGTTGCTACAAATGTTGGGTATTCATCCTTCCTGATGGAGGCATAGTACTCCATAGTGTATATGGATCACATCCTCCTTATGCATTCATCCATAAAACTTGCGGCTTCACGTTATCTCATTTCAAGCTTTACTACAAAGCTGTGATCACCAAGACAGCATGGTACTGGCATAAAAACAGACACATAGACCAGTGGAACAGAGTAGAGAGCCCATGTTGCATCACCACTTCCTCTAATCAGGGAGATCATATGATAGTTGTCTTTCTCCGCTTGACTTATTTCGCTAAGCATGATACGCTCTAGTTCCATCCATGTTGTCCCAAATGGCAAGATTTCATTTCTTTTGATGGCTTCATAGTATTCCATTGTATATATACACCACATCTTCTTGATCCATTCATCTGTTGATGGACATCTAGGTTCTTTCCATAGTTTGGACATTGTGGACATTGCTGTTATAAACATTCGGGTGCAAGTGCCCTTCGGAACACTACATTTGTATCTTTAGGATAAATACCCAGTAGTGCCATTGATGGGTCATTGGGTAGCTCTATTTTCCTTTTTGAGGAACCTCCATGCTGTTTTCCAGAGTGGTTGCACCAGCTTGCATTCCCACCAACAGTGTAGGAGGGTTCTTCTCTCTCCGTATCTTCACCAGCATCTGTCATTTCCTGACTGGTTAATTGTAGCCATTCTGACTGGTGTGAGGTGGTATCTCATTGTGGTTTTGATTTGTATTTCCCTGATGTTGAGTGATGTGGAGCACTTTTTCATGTGTCTGTTGGCCATATGGATGTCTTCTTTGCAGAAATGTCTGTTCATGTCCTCTGCCTATTTCTATTTCTTGATTGGATTCTGTGTTCTTTGGGTGTTGAGTTTTATTAGTTCTTTATAGATTTTGGATACTAGCCCTTTATCTGATATGTTGTTTGCAAATATCTTCTCCCATTCTGTCAGTTGTCTTTTGGTTTTGTTAATTGCTTCCTTTGCTGTGCAAAAGCTTTTGATCTTGATGAATTCCCAATAGTTCATTTTTGCCCTTGCTTCCCTTGCCTTTGACCATATTTCTAGAAAGAAGTTGCTATGGCTGAGGTTGAAGAGTTTGCTGCCTGTGTTATCCCAAGGATTTTGATGAATTCCTTTCTCACATTGAGGTCTTTCATCCATTTTGAGTCTATTTTCACGTGTGGTGTATGGAAATGGTCCAATTACAATTTTCTGCATGTGGCTGTCCAAATTTCCCAACACCATTGGTTGAAGAGACTGTCTTTTTCCCATTGGACATTCTTTCCTGCTTTGTCGAAGATTAGATGACCATAGAGTTGAGGGTCTACTTCTGGGCTCTCTATTCTGTTCCATTGATCTATGTGTCTGTTTTTGTGCCAGTACAATACTGTATTGATGATGACAGCTTTGTAATAGAGCTTGAAGTCTGGAATTGTGATGCCACCAACTTTGGCTTTCTTTTTCAATATTCCTCTGGCTATTCGAGGTCTTTTCTGATTCCATATAAATTTTAGGATTATTAGTTCCATTTCTTTGAAAAAAATGGATGGGATTTTGATAGGGATTGCATTAAATGTGTAGATTGCTTTAGGTAGCATAGACATTTTCACAATATTTGTTATTCCAATCCATG
>NW_026747691.1:0-2058 GCF_022355385.1 Mustela nigripes
GCGGCCGCCTGGCTGCTCCGACTTCCCTGGCACGCCCTGGACGTCAGTGAGAGATGGCCCTAAGAGAATTTCTGCATAGGGGCTGGCGGCAGGTGTGTTCTGGAAGTGGGTTTGAGGTATAGGCACAGGAGTAAATTCCAAGAAGGAAAATGTTAGCATAATTATGTTAAGTGTTAAAATAGCCTAAAAAGCTAAATTTAAAGTGCTTTCAATGTCTCCTTCCTTTCCATACAGTGACTTTATTCATCATATTGTGCACCTGAAAATAATATAATCTTAAGTTAACTAACTGGAATGAAAATATAAACTGTAAAAAAAAGATAAGTAAAAACCTTTAACATCATGCATCAATTAACATACAGACATTAAGGAAACAGTTTGCATAATAAAATGTGTATATGTGTCTAAGTGCTCTTTCTCAACCAAGGCTGGTCAAAATCATGGAAAAGATGAGTTTTATTTGTCTTCAAAATCACTCACTGTTCTGGGCTTTCATGCATAGTGTACATATATATAACAAGCTTTTCTCAAAAACTAAAAGGAAAAAAAGCTCCCATGAACCAGCACTAGATGTCCACTGTAGAATTGCATGAACAGAAATGCCCTCACTAGCTTTGTTGTATGAGAAGACCTTGGGAGATACTCATTGAGAAATAAATGTCAAGTGAAATACATCATAAACAAGAACTTATCCCTTACCATAATGCTCACTGGGGAACTTAACTCTCCATTTTACTTTCCTCTGATCACCAGAAAAATCACAATTTTAACAGCACACTTAGGCCGGTGGTTATATTAAATTTATGATTTGCTCTCTGTTAGCGGTAGAACTGAAACCTTGGGGCTGACTCTGATCATACTTGTGTTACTTTTAGGATAAGATGTACACTAATATAAGTATATGAATAAATTCACCCTTGTTATATTTTCCACAGCAAGCATTTTCACTCACATAATTTCATGGGATCTTCATCACAGTCCAGGTGAAAGAAAAGGTATATGGTATATAAAAGGTAAACAAAGGTAAACAAAGGTAAATGCACAAAATAAGAATCTGTGAAATAAGACAAATCAAGCCCAGTAAATTTTAAGACCTAATGGGCTGTATTAATCGATCTACTAATGACTTGGATAGTATCCTATCCAGTAGATAGAGGGGCACTCCAAATGGCCACAAGAAAGAAAAGACTTCCAAGATAGCCTGTGAGATGGAGTGCATGGGTGATAAAGTCAGTTAAGTGTCACACATTTGGCTTTGGCTCAGGTCCTGATCTCAAGGTCTTGGGATCCTGCCCTTCACAGGGATCTATGCTCAGCACAGAACCTGTTTGTGTTTTGCTCTCCCTCTCCCTCTGACCCCCCTGCAAATAAATAAATCTTAAAATTAAGACAGCAAGGGAGAAAATAAAACATAATCAGCTAAGAATTCATTGTTTTAGGCAAGATCACCCTCCTAGGGGAAACAAAGTAAGGAAAACAAAGAGGGTCAATCAGTAGACTTCCTAGCGCTGACCAGCTAGCCAACCCACATGGGCTGGCTAAAGGTTATATAGTTCTGGATGTTGAAACCGCAGGTGGGTCGGTTTTAAGTCTCAACTTACCGGGGCGCCTTGGTGGCTCAGTAGATTGAGCCTCTGTCTTCAGCTCAGGTCATGATCTCAGGGTCCTGGGATCGAGCCCTGCATAGGGCTCTCTGCTCAGCAGGGAGCCTGCTTCCCCCTCTCTCTGCCTACTTGTGATCTCTGTCAAATAAATAAATGAAATCTTAAAAAAAAAAAAAAAGTCTTAACTTACCAACTTAGGGCCTTAAGCCTTGTGAGGGCATTTTGAGCCTGTGGTTTTCCTTTTCAATAACCCCACCTTTTGGTCAGACTCTCAGCTTAACTGAGAGATCTAAATTGAAGGCATTAACATCACTCTTAGCAACTGCTCTGAAATGCTCAGTAATTGTTGCTCCTCAGTATAGTATTCAGAGTTCTTGACCTTTCTGATTAACCCTTGTGATGTTCACAGGTCACCACTGCAGTCTTACCGTTTTTGAATTGGTCATGCTCCTCC
>NW_026747692.1:0-2058 GCF_022355385.1 Mustela nigripes
CCAGGCGCATGGTCCAGAACCTGCCTTTGGATTCCCTGTTTGGGCAGGACCCCTGAGATGGCAAACAGCACTCTTCCCTTCCCCAGAAAGACACCAAACTCTTGGGAACCAGGCAGAATCCCAGGATAGGAAGAATCTCCCATGGACCCATGAGGCGACCCGTCCATTGCATGGCCATTCTCAACTCACAATCCAGACAGAAAAGCCTGTGCTACTGCCTCCCACCTGCCTGAATACCATATCCCAAGGAACTTCCCTCAGGGTCTGAAGATTGGGCCTGCCATCATTTCGCCCCTAACCCTTACCCGATTTTGTGTCTGAAGACTTCAGTCCCAAAGACCTGACTCACATGCCTTCCAGGAAAGGGCTACCAGAACAACACCGCATCACTGGGCCTGCTCTCCTGGGGAAAATATGCCAATCTTAGTAGCCCAAAACCCCCAGAATAGGAGAATCCTGCAAAGCCCCTAAGACCACTCTAATTTCACAGGCCACTTTGTAACAAAATTCAGTCATAAACACCCTCAGCAACTACCTCAAAGAGGGCACGCAGGTCTATGGCCCTGAGTCTGAATCTGAATTGAACCTGACATGCCCCTATGACCTCACATACACCCCTTTTTTAGGTTTTCCGGCCTATGTCCCAAGAGACCTGCTCTGGAAAACTACTTATGGTCCACATGTGGTCCCTGAGGCATACAACAGAACCCCTCCTGTCCCAAGAAAGAAACCTGGCTCTTGGTACCTGGAGCCAACCCTCAGCATAGGAGAATCCTGCATAGTCCCAGAGCCACCGGCACATTCTTAGGTCTTCCTGGACACCAAGCATCATTGTGACCCATCAGACTGAGAACCTCACTCAACTCAAATCACGTGGAACTTCGTAGCAGAGCCAGCAGATCAAGCTGGCCGTCTTCCTCGGCTGTAATGGTAATGCGAGGTGGCCTTTCCAGACCTCCATTCAGAGAGCTCTGCTGTCGAATCTTTACATATGGGTGACACAGGAGTACTCTAACTGGACTTCCCCTGTCCCGCAGAGGATACTTTGCTGTTTGGAGCAGCTCACAAGCTCTAGCTTGGGAAAGCCTCCAAGGATTCTTGAGGCTACTCCACCATACGTTGGCCACAATGAATGCAAACTCCAGTGGGAGCAGACAACTGACAGTCTTCCTTACTCAAGTGCTTGAGATCTCAAAACAGCCACAGCACATTGGAACCGCCATGCGTTCGGCCCTGAAATTAACCTTAGCTGGTGTGTTCACACTTCTGTCCACATATTGCATGCCAGTAAGCCCTCCATATTGATAATTCTGCATCCACAACACAGCCTTCTGCCTGCCCACCAGAAAGAAGTGCCCTATGGGTCTGCCCAGAAACCCCACATGAGGATCTACCTGCATGGCCCTCAACAGCACCCCAATATCATAGGCCATCCTGTGTACTAATGATCTGTGTGCCACTGCCCGAGCCCCAACTTCCTGTCAGCCACCCAGATAGCGATCCCCATATCCAGCAGTTGGGACCTGCCTTGGCCAGAGGCTATCATCTTAACCAAAATGGGTATTCAGGTACATGTCTCCAAAACGTAGCTCAAATTCCTGCCCATGGCAGATGCTGAAGCAAAAATAAGTATGCCTCCTTCCCCATGGCAGGAAAACTGGAGGTTGAGATGGTTGTCTAACCCGCAGAGTGGGAGCCAGCACATGGCGCATGAGACCACACCCACTCAGGAAGGTCAGTTGGGCACAAACAGGAATTGTGACCCTCATCCTGAGATCCCTTTCAAACAAGCCCCCGAGGTGGTTGGAGTAGGAGCCCACAGAGAAGGCCTGTCATGCCCCTAGGCCCAATTCCTAACCCTTGTTTGGGTGAGGCAGTGCCCAGACCCAGAAGTCCTCTCCGAAATCCCAGTTTGGGTGGGACCTATGAGATGGAAAACAGAACTCTTAACTTCCCCCAGAAAGACACCAAACTCTTGGGAGCCGGGCAGAATCCCCAGATAGGAAGAATATCACATGGACCCATGAGGCCACCCATCCATTCCGTGGTCATCAGAGA
>NW_026747693.1:0-518 GCF_022355385.1 Mustela nigripes
CTCTCTCTCTCTCTCTCTTTCTTTTTCTTTTCTTTTGTCTCTCGGTTGGGTGGGGAATCCTGATTGCTCAGAAGTGTTCCAGGATGCACCTTGACTGCACCACAGTCGATATATCCAGCTACATCTGTTCAGTCATATCTCACCAAAATGACTAGGAGGAGGAATGCTCCACAGAAGAAAAATACAGAGGATGGACCTTCTGCAACAGAGCAAATGGCTATCAACATAGACAATATGTTGGAAAGAGAATTCAGGCTAACAACTATCCAAGCAATAGCTAGGTTGGAGAAAGCCATGGATGACCAAATGAAATTGATTAGGGCCGAGCTGAAAGCGACCAGAGATGATGTTTACAATGTTAGGGCCGAGCTAAAAACTACCAGGACTTAGGTTCACAATGCTCTCAATGAGAGAAATCTAATCTAAATTCTCTCAAAGCTAGGGTAACTGAGACAGAAGATAGAATTAGTGATCTGGAGGACAAACAGATAGAGAGAAAGGATCAGGAGGAAGCCTGG
>NW_026747693.1:618-2058 GCF_022355385.1 Mustela nigripes
TGATTGCTCAGAAGTGTTCCAGGATGCACCTTGACTGCACCACGGTCGATATATCCAGCTACATCTGTTCAGTCATATCTCACCAAAATGACTAGGAGGAGGAATGCCCAACAGAAGAAAAATACAGAGGATGGACCTTCTGCAACAGAGCAAATGGCTATCAACATAGACAATATGTTGGAAAGAGAATTCAGGCTAACAACTATCCAAGCAATAGCTAGGTTGGAGAAAGCCATGGATGACCAAATGAAATTGATTAGGGCCGAGCTGAAAGCGACCAGAGATGATGTTTACAATGTTAGGGCCGAGCTAAAAACTACCAGGACTTAGGTTCACAATGTTCTCAATGAGAGCAATCTAATCTAAATTCTCTCAAAGCTAGGGTAACTGAGACAGAAGATAGAATTAGTGATCTGAAGGACAAACAGATAGAGAGAAAGGATCAGGAGGAAGCCTGGAACAAACAGCTTAGAAACCACGAAAACAGAATCAGGGAAATAAATGATGCCATGAAACTTTCCAACGTCGGAATTATTGGAATCCCTGAAGGGCAGGAGAAAGAAAGAAGTCTAGAAGATCTAGTGGAACAAGTCCTTCATTAAATTTTCCCAATCTCGTGAATGGAACCAGCGTTCCTGTACTAGAGGCTGAACGGTCTCCACCCAAGATTATACATTCCAAAGAACACATCACAACACCTGATAGTCAAATTGAGGAATCATAATTGTAGGTATAATCTCTTGAAAGCCGCTAGGACAAAGAGGCTCCTTACTTACAGAGGAAAGCCCATCAGAATAGCGTCAAACCTGTCCACAGAGACCTGGAAATCCAAAAAGGGCTGGCAAGATATATTGAGGGCACCAAATGAGAAGAACATGCAGCCAAGAATACTTTATCCAGCAAGACTGACATTCAAAATGGATGGAGAGATAAAGAGTATCCAAGACCGGCAAGGCTTAAAAGACTATGCAACCACCAAGCTGACACTGCAGGAAATATTAAGGGGGGGTTCTATAAAAGAGGAAAAATCCTAAGAATAGCATTGAATAGAAATATAGAGACAATCTACAGAAAGAAAGACTTCAAAGGTAACTTGATGTCAATAAAAATGTATCTATCAATAATCACTCTCAATGTGAATGGCCTAAATGTGCCCATAAATGGCACAGGGTTGCAGATTGGATAAAATGATAGGGCCCATCCAAATGTTGTCTACAAGATACCCATTCTGAACCTAAAGATACACCCCGACTGAACGTGAGAAGGGATGGAGAAGCATCTTTCATGCCAATGGGCCTCAAAAGAAGGCTGGGGTAGCGATTCCCATTTCAGATAAATTAGATTTTAAACTAAAGACTGTAGTCAGAGATACAGAAGGACAGTACATAATCCTTAAAGGGACTATCCACCAAGATGATCTAACAATTGTAAATATCTATG
>NW_026747694.1:0-2058 GCF_022355385.1 Mustela nigripes
CATTTGGGGTTTCTGGGTAGCCTGAGAGGGCAATGTTTTTCTTCTGGAGGGCAGGCAGAGTGCTGCATTGTAGTTCTGGATTGCCAAACTGGAGGGCTTGTGGGCCAGTAGTCTGAGGACGGATGTCTGAGTACCAAAGCTAGGCATAGGTTTCTGGGTGATGATATGGCAGGCACAATCTACAAACATGAATCGAGATCTCGTTCATCTGAAGTAAGGACGATGATCAGACGATCGATCAGGTTGGACATTCTGTCCCTGATGGCCCATTGTTGAAGGGTGGGTGGATCTCGAGGCCATGGGAGTTTTCCCTAGATGGGAGTTGTGAGAAGGTCCCAAATGCAAAGATTATTCTGCAGGACAATTGAGTCCTTGTGGTTGGCATGTTGTCAAAGGTTCAGTGTAGGAGAAACCAGCATTCATCCTGAGGCCCCGCCCATCCTTGACGAGGGCATAAACACGCATTGTGACCCTCAGCGTGAGTCCTGACCTCTAGTACGTCCTCTCAATGGTTGGACCATTAGATGTCATAATGGGCTTGACATGTCCCTAGGCCCCAATTTTTAACCAGATTTCTGTTTGTCCAGTCACACCAGCCCCAAGGCTCTACTCTGGAATCCCCCATTTGGTGGGACACCTGAGGTTGAAAAACAAAACAAAACAAATCAACAACAACAGAACAACGGACTTCTTCCATCCCACAGAATGACCCCAAACTCTTTGGACGGGGCCAAACCCCCAGAGAGTAAGACTCGTCTATTTCCCATGAAGTCACCTGGTAATTTAAAGACCATGAGTGACACGATATCCAGAGACAAAAACTTGAGCAGAGCCTCACACTCGCCCTTTTTTCATATCCCGAAGAGTTCTCCTCATGGACTAGATCAGTCCTGCCATACCTATGCCCAGAAATATAATCCGAGTTTGTGTTTTCAAACAACTGTCCAAACAGCCTTGGCATACACACCCTACAGGCTCAGGCCCCTGGAGCCCTACATGACGACGGTGCTTGCCCTCTCCAAGGGCATTGTATGTGCCCATGTCAATGGCCACAACCCTACTAACAGGATAAACCTCCAAAGTCCCTGAGGCCATCCGAATATTTGTGGCTTCCTAGGTCAAACGGGGCAATCTGGGCCCATCGGAGCACCTACCGGCACTCAGACCAGTAGACTATATCCCCAGAGGTAAAAAGGAACGAACAGGCCCCTAGGCACGCATCGGATCCATTACTTTGGTTTCCAGGCATGTCTCCTCAGAGGCTTGGGTTTCAATAACAGCATATGGCTGTTTCTTGACTCACCCATCAGAACAAATCTCATCTACACATGGGAAACTTGCACTATGGAGCTGTGTGAAAGCCTCTCTTTAGGAGAACCCTTCAGGGCCCCAGATCCACTGCTTCATTCCAAGGTCTCCATAGACAAAAAATCATATTAGGACACATCCACGGGAGAGTCCAATTCAACTGAGCCTCTTCGGTTGCTCCGCTGATCCAGCAGATCTAACCTGTCTTGTTGCTTGGAGACAATTGGAATGCGAGGTTGTCTACCCAGCCATCCATCCTTAGAACCCTGCTTGGAATCGTTGTCCTGGAGCCAAACAACAGGTCTCAATTGTCCTGCAGAAGAATCTTTGCAGTTGGGAGTTTCTCACAACTCCCATCGTGAGAAAACCCCATGGCCTCGTGATCCAGCCCCCCTTCAAGAAGGGGCCATCAGGGACAGAATGTCCAAACTGAGGGATCGTCTGAACCTCGCCCTGACTGCAGATGCACAAGATCGCGATTCAGGTCTGTAGATTGTGCCTGCCATATCCTCACCCAGAAACCTAGGCCTAGCTTGGTTTCTCAGACTTCCGTCCTCTGACTACTGGCCCACAAGCCCTCCAGTTTGGCAATCCAGAACTACAATGCAGCACTCTTCCTGCCCTGCAGAAGAAAAACCTTGCCCTCTGGGGCTACCAAGAATCCCCAAATGAGGAACAACCTGCACGCCATTCGACTATACCACAAATATATAGGCTGACCTGGGCACTAATGCCCTTTCTGACACAGCC
>NW_026747695.1:0-2057 GCF_022355385.1 Mustela nigripes
TCATCTTTAGTGGATTACCTTGCAGAACTAACTTTGGAGACCACTGGTTCAGAAGATTGAGTAAGATAATATTCCCGAAAATTTCTTATGAGCTGTAAAGCGCTATTTAAGCATTACATAATGATGTTCCACAAAAATGTTACATAATAATGGCCCACCATTATATTGCCTACTATATGCCAGATACTTACTATTATTTTCCCCATTTTAAAGATAAGGAAAGGAAGGCACAGAGAGATCAAGTAACATGTTCAAGGTCACAAAGCTAATAAGTCACAAGGACAGAATTAGACCCAAGGACTATTAGACTCTGAAGCCACTGTTCGAAGGATTACCCAGTGACCAGGGTCCTGTGGGATATCCCTGGGGATCAAGACAGGAGTAGTTAAAGTCTGTATTCCCCACCCAAGTACAAAGCCTGTTTCCACAGTCCATTATCTTGCCTAAGGGACAAGAGATCTGTTTCAACTCAGGGCTCTCTCTCCTTCCCAGGGCTGGTCTTCATGCCAGGAACAACCCAGCTGAGAGCCAAAGATATTCTCTATCGGCTGCAAGCATCCAAGGCCAAGTGTATTGTGGCGAGTGAAGAGGTGGTCCCGGCAGTGGAGTCCATCATCTCAGAATGTCCTGACTTGAAGAGCAAACTCCTGGTGTCTCCACACAGCCAGAGTGGGTGGCTCAGCTTCCAGGAATTATTTCAGTGAGTGGTTTCCCCTGCCTCATCTGCAGTACCCACAATAAAATCAGTCACAACTATATCTTGGAGCCTCCTTGCCTCCGAGGACTTAGCAATTGTGTCAGTTGATCCAAACTCCTTCCCATAAAAGAATCACCTAATATAAGATTTGACTAAACTTGGAGGATGAAGGAAGGAGTCCAGGTTGAGCTGCTTTAAAACATGGGTGACTGAATGGGTGGGTAGTATCAGCTCGAGAAAGAGCTTAAAGTTGGACATATTAAGATTGAGGAGTTTGTGAAGATCCAAATGTCTAGCAGGTGGTAGATACATGAGGCTCAGACTCAAGGATCTAAAGAGACAAATCTGGAAGTCATCAACATATAATCAGTTCTGAAAAATCCAGAGAGAGAAAACTCAGGTGTCCAAAGAAATAGATAGAGTCAGTCAGACAATGAAATCACTAATTAAAAATCTCCTTGTCACCTGCAGATTGTAATGTGTCGCTTTTGGTCAAAGAAAAAAGAAAATTTAAAGCCTTACGTTAAAGGTTTCCACACTGGATTGAGAAGCATTAAAAAATAAGAGTGGGTTTCCCCCCACAGTATTAGATATTGTGAAGAAATCTTCCTTTCCCCAGCCCCCACATACCAACTTCATGTACTTATGCTCTTTATTGACCACTAAATTGTAGCATATCTTCAAAAATAATTATTGAGGGACACCTGGCTGGCTCAGTTGGTAAAGCATGGGATTCTGCTTTCTCCTCATCCTTGCCAACATATGTTGTCTTTTCCGGACTTAAGTTTAGCCATTTTGACAGGTGTGAGGTAGTATCTCATTGTGGTTTTGATTTGTATTAAGGAAACATTTTCCATAAAGCCTTTAAATCTCATTGATTGTGACTGTATGTCTGCCCATTCCTAAATCAGTCTCTAGCATGAGAATTCCCACAATTGGCTTAGGATAATCAAGATTCACCCCCTGGAGCTATATAAGTAACAGTCTCCCCTGAAGCATGTAACTACCTGATACCTGAACAAAATCAGAGTTTTATCAGTGCAAAGGAGAAGAATGGGATGCTATATGGTAAGCTCCCAATGATGTGTGCCAGTGATGAAGATGCTGAATAAAAAGTATTAAAAGGTTTGATTCAGGGGCGCCTGGGTGGCTCAGTGGGTTAAAGCCTCTGCCTTTACTGTATTTTATTTTCTTCAGAGCACTTATCACTATTTGAAATTATGATACTGATTTATTTTTTTTAATTTTTTATTTTTTATAAACATATATTTTTATCCCCAGGGGTACAGGTCTGTGAATCACCAGGTTTACACACTTCACAGCACTCACCAAAGCACATACCCTCCCCAATGTCCATAAT
>NW_026747696.1:0-2057 GCF_022355385.1 Mustela nigripes
GAGGAGTTGGGGAACCAGTAGAGCCCCTGCAGGGAGAAGGTGATGATCCCTGCAGAATCTATGCCTTGCCCAGAATCAGGCTGGTAGGAAGGATTACTAGGCATGAACCCAGCTCTTTGAGTTTCCTCAAAGGTGGAGTCCTGGATATACTTAGTTATTCACTGGGGGCTCTGGAAAAGTTTGTCTAAAAGGAAGTGGCTGTAGACATGGAAATGGTATTGGGCTGAGTGTGATCATTGATGTCCTACATAGGAAACATCTCTCCATGTTCTTGTATGAGGAGGACCCCAGGTCATGGCAACTCACTGAATGGACCCCTATCAACATCACACTATTTGGAAAGGAGGTAATGGCTTGCCTAACAGGACAGGCAGTCTCTAGGGGTAAGGGTGGATTCTGACCATAAAGGGCCAGGGCTCCAGTCCCTTCTTTAGTGTTTGCAATGAAAATTAGAAGCCTAAGGTCTTGGGAAGCTATTGTCCACCCCTCTGTAGGTGAGGCTGTCATCTCTGGGACTCCAGAATGTGAGCACTGATGAACACTTGCATGCACACAGGAGCGAGTGTGCATGTGCACACAAAAACACACAAACCAGTCAGGACTGTGGGGTGGGATCTGACTAGAAGCAGATTCAAAGAAGTTGGTAAGAGGAAGGAAGTTTGGTTGGAGATATTTCCTACATATGACACTACTCATCTAACATCATAGATATTATCCAACCTATGCCTGTGGATATCTGGTAGAAGGGCTTGCTAGAATCATCTGTATTTTACAGAGAAGACTATTACAGTTAGGCAAATTGGCTTATCTAGAGTCAAAAACAGGTACGAATAGAGAGTTGTGCCTGAAACCAGGTGCGTTTCCAAGCTGAGGCCCTGGCTGCACCCAGCTCTTCCCTGGGGGCCTGTGGAGAGGGATGTGATGTTGTCGCTGTTTACAGATGTGGCCTTGCATGCAGAAAGGGTATGAGGAGATGGCAGACCAGAGCACCGTTTCTGTAGGTGCCAAACAAAGAGTGGACTCCAGTAGGGGATCCCAGGCAGTGATGTCACTTCCTTGACCAGAGACCCCAACAGAACTTGGTACCCCTGCAACCAGGCAATCACATTCTAGTGTAGTCCAGTATCAGAGTTACTTGGCTGGAGACATCTGATATGGAAAGATGTTCTCTTGCTTCTTGCCTACTTCCCGGGGCTCTGGCTCCCAGAAACCCCAGGGGAATGGCATCTTACATGCTGGGGACTTTGGCTCAAACCTCAACCCCAATGCCTCAGGGAATTTGGCAGGAGGGGCTATAAGGCACTTAATACTGAGCAGACTAGGCGATGCCAACCTCTCTGAACCATCCAAGGGCAGCCCCATTACTTCTTCTTAAGTTTTAGGGAAAGAGGGCTATGTGTGGTTTCCCGCCCATGGCCTGGGGGAGGTTGAGCACAGTGGATGCCCTGGTGATCCCTTCTTGTTCACACCAATGTCATGGTGGGCAGGGTGGAAAGAGGATTCCTGAGGTGACTGTTACCTGTGCCAGAGCACATCCAAGGCCCTGAAGCTGTGCCACGTTTCTCTCTCCTTGGTGGAGGTGTGTGCATACTGGGGTGTGGTGTGTCTGGAATAGAGTTCCCGAGATCTGAAGACCAACAAAGCCATCTGGACAGGGCTCTGAGGCCTCCTGCCTGGCTTCCAGGCACTGCCTCTGTAGAGGTCTACAAAGGAGATGAGGCAGAAGCTGAATGATGAGATCCCCTGCTCTACCTCCTTGAAGGACAAGAAGGTGCCCCACACTGCCAACAGAATCCAGTGCTGGCTCAGGGTGAGTGCACCTGAGTGCAGGTGCTAGGGAGAACTGGCCCCCAGGGCACTGATGCAGCACAAAAGGCCCCACTTCCTAGAAGCCAGCCTGAGCTCCTCGAGCCCTGTACTCCCATGAATATGCATCCCATCTCTTCCCCAAACTTGCCCTCATGGTCCTGCCCATGCCTTGGATAGAAGCAGAGTCACTGTCCACATATTTATAGGAATAGAGACTTATTAAAGAGACTTTCAACCATGTCCCATCC
>NW_026747697.1:0-2057 GCF_022355385.1 Mustela nigripes
TGTAGGTTCTAATCTGAAGAACTCTTCAGGATATGAAGAATGAGCGAGTCTGAGGCGCGTGCTCAGGCTTTTGTCTCTGGATTTTGTATCAGCGATGCCCGTGGAATTTTGAGGAGGCCTCATGGGCCATGGATGAATCTTGCTCTCTGTGGATTTGGCCCGATTCCAATTGTTTTTCGTCAATCTGTGGGATGGGAGGACCCCTTTCAGGTTTGTTACCTCAGGTGTCCCACCAAAAGAGGAATTCCAAAGCAGAGCCCTAGGGAATAGTGAAGACACAACCCGAACTATAGTTAAAAACTGAGGCCTAGGGGCATGGCAAGCATAATATGCTGTCTCTCCATCCAGCCACTGAGAGGCCTTAACTGAGGACTGGGCTCAGTCTGAGGGTCACAATGTGTGTTTGTGACCAATGTGGTCTGCAAGCATGGACGTGGCCTCATGGGCCACACTGGTTTCAATGACACTGAACCTTGGAAAACATACAAACCACAAGGTTTCTTGCCATGGGGAAAGAGTTTTGATTTCTGCATCATTTTCAAACCCGGGCCGTGATTGGGGAGAAGGTCTATGTTCTGAAGCCTGAAAATCGACTTTGAGAAGAGATGACGACCTAAGGCCATAGCAGGTCCGATGTGATCAGTGTGCGGCCAGCTGTCTGGGTGGGGCCAGGAGGTCCAGGCTCAAGCTGTGTCAGAAAGGGCATTCGTGCCCAGGTCAGCCTAAATATTTGGGGTACAGCCGAATGGCGTGCAGGTTGATCCTCATTTGGGGTTTCTGGGTATCCCCAGACGGCAATGTTTTTCTTCTAGCGGGCCGGGAGAGTGCTGCATTGTATTTCTGGATTGCCAAACTGGAGAGCTTGTGGGCCAGTAGTCTGAGGACGTTAGTCTGAGAACCCAAGCTTGGCCTAGGTTTCTGGGTGAGGATATGGCAGGCACAATCTACAGACCTGAATCGAGATCTCGAGCATCTGAAGTCAGGACGAGGATCAGACGATCGCTCAGGTTGGATTCTGTCTCTGATGGCCCAACTGCAAAGATTCTTCTGCAGGACAATTGAGACCTGTTGGTTGGCTCCAGGACAACGATTCCGATCAGGGCTCTAAGGACGGATGGCTGGGTAGCCCACCTCACATTCCAATTGTCTCCAAGCAACAAGACAGGTTAGATCTGCAGGATCTGGTGGAGCAACAGAGGAGGCTGAATTGAAATGGACTCTCCGTGGATGTGTCCTAATATGATTTTGTGTCTATGGAGAACTTGGAATGAAGCAGTGGAACTGGGGACCTGAAGGGTTCTCGAAAGAGAGGCTTTCACACAGCACCATCGTGCAAGTTTCCCATGTGTAGATGAGATTTGTTCTGATGAGTGAGTCAAGAAACAGACATATGCTGTTATTGAAACCCAGGCCTCTGAAGAGAGATGCCTGGAAGCCAAACCAATGGATCCGATAAGTGCCTAGGGGCATGTTCGTTCCTTTTTACTTCTGGGGACATCAGTCTACGGTTCTGAGTGCCGGTAGGTGCTCCAATGGGCGCTGATTGCCCCTGTTTGTCCTGGGAAGCCACAAATATTAGGATAGCCTCAGGGATTTGGAGGTTTATGCTTTAGTAGGGTTGTGGCCATTGGAATGGGCACATACAATTCCCTTGGAGAGGGCAAGCACAGTCGTCCGGTTTGGCTCCAGGGGCCTGAGCCTATAGGGTGTGTAGGCCAGGGCTGTTTGGACAGTTGTCTGAAAACACAAACACGGCTTATGTTTCAGGTCATAGGTATGGCAGGACTGATCTACAGACCATGATGAGAACTCTTCGGGATATGAAAAAAGGGCAAGTGTGAGGCTCTTGCTCAAGTTTTTATCTCTGGATATCGTGTCACTCATGGTCGTGAAATTTCCGGGTGACTTTATGGGAAATGGACGAGTCTTACTCTCTGGGGGTTTGGCCCCGTCCAAAGAGTTTGGGGTCATTCTGTGGGATGGAAGAAGTCCGTTTTCTGTTGCTGTTGATTTGTTTTGTTTTTCAACCTCAGGTGTCCCACCAAATGAGGGATTCC
>NW_026747698.1:0-2057 GCF_022355385.1 Mustela nigripes
CTAATTTGGAGGCGTGTGGTCAAGTGAATGGGCAGAATTCCAGTGGAGTGGGCAGGCACAGACCTGATGTGTGGCTCCAGGGGCCCCAGCCTGGAGGGTGTGTTGGCCAGGAGCGTGGGGATAGAAGTCTGAAAACACTAATGTGGCTTACGTTTGGGAACATAAGTATGGCAGGCCCTATCTACAGAACGTGAGGAGAACTCTTCGGGATATGAAGAAAGAGTGAGTGTGAGGCATTTATTCAGGCTTTTGTCTCTGGCTTTTGTGTCAACAACGGCCGTGGAATGACGAGGAGGCCTCATGGGCCATGGACAAGTCTTCCTCTCTGTGGATTTGGCATGAACCCAATTGTTTTGGGTCCATCTTGGGGATGGGAGGAGTCCTTTCAGTTTGGTTACCTCAGGTGTCCCACCAAAAGAGGGATTTCAAAGCAGAGCCCTGGGGAGGGGCGAATGGACAAACCGAACTATGGTTAGTTCCAGCCACTGAGAGGCCTTCCTTGAGGACAGTACTCACGCTGAGGGTCACATGTGTGTTTATGCCTTCTAGGCGCTCAAGCATGGGCGGGAATCATGGTCCACACTGTTGCTCCTACACTGAACGTCGGGCTCCATGCCAACCACCTCTATTCTTGCCATGGGGAAGTAGTACTTCTGTTTTTTTTCATCTCTTTCACCGCTGGGCCGTGATTTGAGTTAAGGTCTAGGTTGTGTAGTCTGAAAACCGAGCTTGGGAAGAGATGACGACTTAAGTCCATGACAGGTCCGACGTGCTCAGTGTGGAGCCAGGTCACTGAGTGTTGGTCCGAAGGTTCAGGCCTAGGCTGCGTCAGACCAGGCATTAGTTTTCAGGGTATATTGTATAATTGGGGGGAGAGTCGAGTGCCGTGCAGCTTGATCCTCATTTAGCGTTTCTGGGTAGCCCCAAGGGCAAGGTTTTTCTTCTGGAGGGCAGGCAGAGTGCTGCTTTGTGGCTCCGGAATTCCCAAACTGGATGCCCTTTGGGCAAGGAGTGTGAGGACGGAAGAATAAGAACACAAGTTAGGCGTAGGTTTCGGGGCAAGGGCACGGCAGGCACTATCTGCACATCTGAATCGGGACTTCGTGCATCTGAAGTCAGGGAGGGTTCAGACCTAGGCTCAGGTTGGAGTTTCTGTCCATTATGGTCCTTTCTTGAAGGGGGCAGCATCTCGAGGCCACGGAGGTTTACCCAGGAAGGGAGTTGGGATATGCTCCAAGCCAGAAGGATTTTTTCTGATCAACAATTGAGATCTGTTGGATCGCTCCAGGATGTTTCATACGGAACGACAGCAAAGCAGGGATCGAAGGATGGAACCTTGGGCAGACTGTCTCGATTCTAACTGTCTCCTAGTTAATAGACAGTTTTGATATGCTAGATCTAGGGGAGCAACGGAGGGGGCTGATTTGAAATGGACTCTCCTGCGGATCGGTCCTATTGTGGGTTTGTGTGCATGGAGACCTTGGCACGGGGCGGTGGCACACGGACCCTGAATGCTTCTCCAAAGCAGAGGTTTTGCATCATCTCCAAAAGACAAGTTTCCCATGTGGAGACTAGATTTGATCTGATTGGTGCTTCAGGAAAGCCCCACATGCTGATATTGGAAACCAGGCCTCTGATGAGAGATAGCAGGAAACCAAAACAATGGACCCCATTAGGGCCTAGGGCCCTGACCCGTTCAATCTCCTTCTCTGGGGACATCCATCTACAGTATGAGTGGAGATGGATGCTCAGCTGGTTCCAGGCAGCCCTTGTTTGTCCTGGGTGTTCTATACTATGGGGATCGCCTTGGGGACTTTGGAGGTTTCTCCGAGTTTGTATGATTGTGGTTAATGGAAGGGGCAGAATTCCTGTGGAGTTGAGAGGCACAGACCTGATGTGTGGCTCCAGCGTCCCCAGGCTGGAGGGTGTGGAAGCCAGGAATGTGGGGATAGAAGTCTGAAAACACACACTCGGCTTGTTTTGGAGACGTAGGTATGGCAGTCCCGATCTACAGACCGTGAGGGGAACTCTTTGGGATAGGAAGAAAGAGCGAGTGT
>NW_026747699.1:0-2057 GCF_022355385.1 Mustela nigripes
GTGAGTGTCTGGCTCTGGCTTTGTGTCCAGGAGTCAGCTCTGTGTGGGTGTGTCCTCAGCTGGACATGCAGATTTCTGCTCCTCTGAATCCTTTACGGAGTTCCAAATGGCACAGTTTCCTTCTGGGCAGCAGGCTGAGTCCTCTGGGATTGTCCAGGTGTCCCCAAATTGTAGGGCACTTACTGCAATGCCTTTGGGGTCAGAATCCTGAGAACCAAACCAAAGGTTATGGTTAGGGCCCACCACATGGCAGGCCCGATCTGCCAGCACTCTGTCCGTCTTTCTGGGGGAGGGGGCAGTCGAGGGATGTGTTCAGGGTGAGTGTCAAGCTCCAGGTTTGCATCCAGGGACCTGCTGAATATGGGGGTGTCCAGAGGTAGGAATGCAGATTTCAGTTCCTCTGAATCCTTTCTGGAGTTCCAAATGGCATGGTTCCTTTCAGGGTGGCAGGGTGAGTCCTATGGTGTTCCTCACTGTCCCCAATCTCTGAGGCTTTGGAGCCAGGCCGTCGGGGACAGACCTCTCAGGACAGAATCTAGGCTTAAGAGTTTGTGCCTATTGGCATGGCTGCACTGATCTGAAAGCACTGTGGCGAGGATCACAGGGGTCTGAGTTGAGAGCATGGTTCAGGATCAGTATCAAGGTCTGGGTTTGTGTCCAGGGGACCGCTGAATGTGGGGGTGGTCTCAGATGTCCAAGACGATTTCCCCTACTCTGAATCCTTTCCAGCATTCCAAATAGCCTGGTTTCCTTCTGGGTGGCAAGCTGAAATCTCTGGGATTTATCAGGTCTTCCCCTGAGAAAGTAAAAGAATTCTCCAGATGAGCTGAACAGAAGAAAAGACACAGCTCAGGAGCTAATCAGTGAACAGGAATATCATGCCAAAAACTTCTTTGATAACAAACTACAGAGCAAGGGAAGATAGGAGAGAAAGCTTAGATGTAAAGGACAAACCCTCCAACTCTCCAACATCATTCCCTACTTGTTTATTTCCATTGCTGTCAGCTCCTTCCCAGTCAAAAATAAGTCACCTGAGCCAGCCTTTTTTCTTCCTGAGTTTGGGGCACTGCAAAGCCCACCAGAGGGACCTGCTGAGCTGAGCCCATTTGTACCCCAACAGTGAGAAGGTACCAGCCTGTCCCCCTGGTGCTCCATGGTCTGTGGCAGTCCTTCCTTCTGGACCCTGCTTTGCTGCTCTTCATTCCCTAACCCTGGTCTCAAACTAGGGATTGCTCCTGGAGGAGGATCTCAGGGAGATGAGGCTCAGGAGGGTCTCCCTGCCTGGAATCTCCGTGTGAGGAGTGCACAGCCAACAGATTTTGCCCAGGGACTTGCAAAATGCAGAGAGGCAGATTTCTTTTCTCTCTTTCTCTCTCTCTCTAGCCTCATACTAACCAGGAGTTCTTAGAACTTTCTTCAGAGACTTCTAGGTGTAGCTTGGCCACTATTTCCACAGAAAGGCCACTTGAGCATGATCAAACAAACGTATAAGCAATTACATTAAAAAAAAAAAACAATAAGCCAATGCACACATACCTTTGACAGCAGCACAGGACGCTCAAGGGACCAGAGTCCCTACCTTGGGAAATAGTGGTAGATGCCGGGTTCTGCCACACAGGTCCGTAGAACTTTGGCAGTTTCCACGATTGCAAATCCAGACATGCAGAATCCTGAGGGACAATTTACTAACTGCAAAAGAGCAAAAATTCATCAGGATTCAGAGAGTGGAAATCCATTTGTACTGGAAAAGAAAGAAGTAGGGTTGCTGTGAATCCAGCAGGGAGGACAAGCATAGATAAAGGCTGGTGTATGGGTCACGGAAACTATTGTTTCTCAAGGGTCCTGCTGTCTCTGTAAAATGCTATGAGGACTGTCTCTTGGGGAACTCCTGCTTTCCTACCAGTGACGCCCCAGATTCTGCTTTGCTAGTCCCATGGATTCCTGGGGATACCCAGTTGATAAGCTACGCTGTCCTCATGACAACACTTGCTAATGGACTGAATGTTTGTGTCTTGTCCCAATTCAGATGTTGAAGTGCTGACCCTCAAGGAGTGCCA
>NW_026747700.1:0-2056 GCF_022355385.1 Mustela nigripes
CTCAGCCATCAGAAAGGATGAATACCCAACTTTTGCATCAACATGGATGGAACTAGAAGAGATTATGCTGAGTGAAATAAGGCAAACAGAGAAAGTCAATTAGCATATGGTTTCACTTATTTGTGGAACACAAGGAATAGCATGGAGGACAATAAGAGAAGGGAAAAACCAAAGGGGAGAAATCGGAGTGGGAGTCGAACCATGAGATTCCAGGAAACAAACTGAGGGTTTTAGAAGAGAGGGATGAAGGGATGGGTAAGCCTGGTGATGGGTATTAAGGAGGGAACAGTTTGCATGGAGCACTGGGTGTTATATGCCAACAACCATGCAACACTACATCAAAAATTAGTGATGTACTATATGGTAACTAACATAACACAATAAAAAAAAGTAAAGAGAATAAAAAGAGAGCTAAAAATGTATCAAAGACATGGATCCTACTAACCATTTCATGTACTGAATCAGGAAACCCATACCTGACGTGCTGGGGTGGCCTTGACTGCAATTCCTCCAACTGGCTCCCAACACCCCACATGCCTCACTCATACATACCCCTACCTCTGGCAGACTCCCAGCCCATCACCTGACCCACACTTAGAGTGAATGGATGGAACTGTGTTTAAAGAGATGCATCCTTAAGTATATACAATGAAATATTATTGAGCTATTTAAATGAAATGGAAATCCTCTATTTGCAAGAACATGAACAAACCTAAAGGACATTATGTTAAGTTAAAAAAGCCAGAGAAATGTGAATTCTGTATGATCTTCCTTATATCTGGAATCTTTAAAAAAAAAAAAAAAAAAAAAGAAGGGTGCCTGGGTGACTCAGTGGGTTAAGTCGCTGCCTTCAGCTCAGGTCATGATCTCAGAGTCCTGGGATCGAGCCCCACATCAAGCTTTCTGCCCATCAGGGACCCTGCTTCCCTCTCTCTCTCTCTGCCTGCCTTTCTGTCTACCTGTGAACTCTCTCTGGCAAATAAAATCTTAAACAAGCAAACAAATAAATAAAAATAAAAGTAAAAGAAGAAGAGGAGTAAGTCTAACTCATAGAAAAGTATAGAATGATGGATGCCAGGGGTTTGGGTAAGGAAATGGGGAGAGACTAGCCAGAGGCTACAAGTTTTCAGTTAAAGTTTTGAGATCTACATACTCCATGGTGACTATAATATATATAGCAAAATGTATAGTATGGTGACTATATTGTATATTCCATAGCTGAAATTTACTAAGGAATATATTTTAAGGATTGTCTCACACATGCTATGCAAAAGCTTTTTTTATCCTGGTGAAGTCCCAACAGTTCATTGTTGCTTTTGTTTCCCATGCCTTTGGAGACGTGTCTAGTAAGAAATTACTGAGGTTAAAAAGGTTGCTGCCTGTGTTATCCTCTAGGATTTTTACAGTTTCCTGTCTCACATTTAGGTCTTTCATCCATTTGGAGTTTAATTTTGTGCATGGTATAAGAAAGTGCTCCAGTTTCATTCTTCTGCATGTGGTTGTCAAATAATCTCAACAGTCTTTACTGAAGAGACTCTTTTTTTTTCCCACTGTATAGTCTTTTCCTACTTTTTGAGGATTAGTTGACCATAACATTGAGGGTCCATTTTTGGGTCATATATTCTGTGCCATTCATCTATGTGTCTGTATTTCTGCCAGTACCATACTGTCTTGATGATTACAGATTAATAAAGCTTGATGCCAACAGCTATATACTAACAATGTGACTGAAGAAAGAAAAATTAAGGACTTGATCCTGTTTACAATTGAACCCCGAACTGTAAGATACCTAGGAATAAACCTAACCAAAGAGGTGATGTATCCATACTCTAAAGACTATAGAAGGCCAACAGCTCTCTGCTCAGCAGGGAGCCTGCTTCCCTCTATCTCTCTGTCTGCCTCTCCATCTACTTATGATTTCTCTCTGTCAAATAAATAAATAAAATCTTTAAAAAAAAAAAAAAGGATGCTGTATTTTGTCAAATGCTTTTTCTGCATCTATTGAGAAAATCATATGGTTCTTGTTCTTCCTTTTAATAATGTTGTATAACACACT
>NW_026747701.1:0-2056 GCF_022355385.1 Mustela nigripes
CATACCCTCCCCAATGTCCATAATCCCACACCCTTCTCCCAAACCCCCTCCCCCCGGCAACCCTCAGTTTGTTTAATAATGCCCTTTCTGACAAGCCAGAGCCTGGACCTCCTGGCCCCACCCAGACAGCTTGCCGCTCACTGAGCACATAGGACCAGCCATTGCCTTAGGTCGTTATATCTTCCCAACCTCGGTTTTCAGGATTCAGATCCTAGACCTTATCTCCAATCACTGCTCAGGTTTGAAAATGATGCAGATATCAGAACTCCTTCCCAATAAAGAACCTTGTGGTTGGCTTGGTGTCCAACGTTCAGTGTAGTGGAAACCTGTTTCTCCGAGGAGGCCCAGCCATTGCTCGAGGGCCACGTAGGTGGCAAACTCACATTGTGACCCACAGCCTTAGCCCAGTCCTTAGGTAAGGCCTCTCAGTGGCTGGATGAAGAGACAGCATATTGGGCTTGCCATGCCCATAGGCCCCAATTTTTAACCATAGTTCGGGTTGTCCCTTCACTCTTCCCCAGGGCTCTGCTTTGGAATTCCTCTTTGGGTGGGACACCTGATGTAACAACCCTGAAAAGAGTCCTATATCCAACAGATTGACGAAAAACAATTGGGATCGGCCCAAATGCACAGAGAGGAAGATTCGTCCATGGCCCATGAGGCCACCTCGACATTGCACGGCCATCGCTGAAACAAAAACCAGAGGCAAAAGTCTGAGCAAGCGCCTCAGACTCGCACTTTCTTCATATCCTGAAGATGTCTTCTCATGGTTTGTAGATCGGGCCTGCCATACCTACGTCCCCAAACATAAGCTGAGTTTGTGTTTTCAGACTTCTGTCTTCAAAGTCCTGGCCACACACCATCCAGGCTGGGGACCCTGGAGCCACACATTAGGACTGTGCCTACCCAATCCATCGGAATTCTGCCCATTCCATTGTCCAAAATCGTACATATTAGGAGAACCCACCAAAGTCTCTGAGGCCATCCCAATAGTATAGGTCGCCCGGGACAAAAAAGGGCAGTCTGACACCAGCTGAGCATCTAACTCCACTCATACCCTAGATGGATGTCCCGAGAGAAGAAGATTGAACCAGACAGGACCCTAGGCCAAAATCGGATCCATTGCTTTGTTTTACAGGCATGTCTCCTCAAAACCCTGGTTTCCAATACCAGCATTGTGGTTTTCCTGAGGCACCCATCAGAACAAAACTCGTCTCCACAAGGAAACTCGTGCATGGGAGCTATGTCAAAAGCTTAGGAGAATACTTCAGGGTCCCGGTGCCACCTCCCCATTCCAAGGCCCTCATGGACACAAACACACATTAGACCCATCCGCAGGAAAGTCCATTTCAACTCAGCCACCCGGTTGCTCCCGCAGAGCCATCAGATCTAAACTGTCTTGTCGCTAGGAGTCAGTTGGAATGTGAGGAGGGCTACCCAGCCATCCATCCTTAAAACCCTGCTCAGAATCCTTGTCCTGGAGCCAACCAACAGGTTTCAATTATCCTGCAAAAGAATCTTTGCAGTTGGGAGCTTCTCACAACTCCCATCGTGGGAAAACCCCTATGGCCTCGTGATCCACCACCCCCTTCAAGAAGGGGCCATCAGGTACAGAATGTCCATCCTGAGCAATCCTCTGATCCTCGCCCTGACTTCAGAGGCATGAGGTCTCGATTCAGGTCTCACCCAGAAACTGAGGCCTAGCTTGGGTTCTCAGACTTCCATCCTCAGAGTACTGGCCCACATGCCCTCCAGTTTGGCAATCCAGAACTAATAATGCATCACTCTGCCTGCCCTCCAGAAGAAAACCATTGCCCTCTGGGGCACCCAGAAACCCCACATGAGGATCAACCTGCACGCCATTCAGCTCTACCCTAAATATATAGGATGACCTGGGCACTAATGCCCTTTCTGACATAGCCTGAGCCTGGACCTCCTGGCCCCACCCAGACAGCTGGACGCATACTGAGCACATCGGACCCGTCATTGCCTTAGTTCGTCATCTCTTATCAACCTCGGTTTTCAGGCTTTAGAACCTAGACCTTATCTCCAATCA
>NW_026747702.1:0-2056 GCF_022355385.1 Mustela nigripes
TAGGACCGCCTTTACTGTATCCCATAGATTTTGTACCCAAGTGTCTTTATTCTCATTGGTTTCTATGACATTGTTTCCGTTAATCTTTGATCTCCTGGTTGATCCAAGCATTCTTAAGCAAGGTGGCCTTTAGATTCCAGGTATTTGAGTTCCTTCTGAACTTTTCCTTGTGATTGAGCTCAAGTTTCAAAGCACTGTGATCTGAGAATGTGATGGGATAGTCTCAGTCTTTTGGTATCAGTTGAGTCCTGATTTGCGACGCAGTACGTGCTCTGTTCTGGAGGAGGTTACATGTGCACTTGAGAAGAATGTGTATTCTATTGTTCTAGGGTGGAATGTTCTGTATATCTATGAGGTCCATCTGGCCCAATGTGTCTTTCAATGCTCTTGCTTCTTTATTGATTTTCTGCTTCTATGTTCTATTTCTGAGAGAGGCATGTTAAGATCTCATATCATTTATGGATTCGTATCGATATGACTCTTATCTTGACTAACAGTTTTCTTATGTAATGGGATTCTCCCATATTGGGGGCATAGATATATACAATTGTTAGATCATCTTGGTGGATAATCCCTTTAAGGATTATGTAGTGGCCTTCTGTATCTCTGACTACAGTCTTATTTTAAAATCTAATTTGTCTGATATGAGAATCGCTACCACGGCCTTCTTTTGAGACCCATTGGAATGAGATATGTTTCTCCATCCCTTCACTTTCAGTCTGGGTGTATCTTTAGGTTAAAATGGGTCTCTTGTAGACAACATATGGATGGGTCCTGTTGTTTTATCCAATCTGCAACCCCGTGCTTTTTATAGGTGTATTTAGGCCATTCACATTGAGAGTGATTACTTATAGGTACGTTTTTATTGACATTGAGGTACCATTGAAGTCTTTCTTTCTGTTTATTGTCTCTATATTTTTGTTCAATGCTATTCTTAGGATTTTTCCTCTTTTATAGAACCCCCCTGAATATTCCCTGTAATGTCGGCTTGGTGGTTGCATAGTCTCTTAAGCTTGCCGGTCTTGAAAACTATCTCTCCATCCAATTTGAATGTCAGTATTGCTGGATAAAGTATTCTTGGCTGCATGTTCTTCTCATTATGTGCCCTGAATATATCTTGCCAAACTTTTCTGGATAGCTCGGTGATCCTGATGTGCTTTCCTCTGTATGTAAGGACCCTCTGTCCTAGCGGCTTTCAAGAGATTGCATCTACACTTATGATTTTTCAGTTTTACTATCAGGTGCCTTGATTTTTTTTGACTCTATAATCTTGGGGAGGAGACTGTTCTGCCCCTAGTATATGAAGGCTGGTTCCAATTGCAAGACTGGGTGTATTTTCATGAAGAACTTATTCCACTATATCTTCTCGACTTCCTTCTTTCTCCTCCTCTTCAGAGATTCCTGTAATTCTGATATTGGAACTTTTTATGTCATCTTTTATTTCCCTGATTCTGTTTTTCTGGCTTCTAAGCTGTGTGTTCCAGGTTTCTTCCTGATCCTCTTTCTCCGTTTGTACTCAAGATCACTAATTCTATCTTCTTTTGCAGCTACCCTAGCATTTAGAGAATTTAGATTCAATTGGAACTCGTTGAGAACATTGTGTACTTCATCCATGGTGGCTTTCAGTTCTGCCCCATTCAAACTTTTTTTTTTTTTTTTTTTCATCCATGGCTTTCTGAAACCTAGCTATTGCCTGGATAATTGTGGGCCTTTATTCTCTTTCATACTTATTGACTTTGTTGAAAGCCATTAGCTCTGTTGCAGAAGGCCCATGCTCTGTATGTTTCTTCTCTGTTACATTCCTCTTCATAGTCATTTTTGTGAGAGATGATTGAACGGATATATCGACTGGATGTATCGACTGGATGTATCGACCGAGGTGCAGTCAAGGTGCACCTTGGAATGCATCTGAGCAAACAGGATTCCTCACCGAAACGAGAGAAAAAAGAAAAGATAAAGAAAATAAAGAGAGATGGAGAGTGAGGTAAAAAAAGGGAAGATAAAAAATTTTCAGCCCATATGTGCCCTAAGGAAAGATTTAAAAACACAGACAAAC
>NW_026747703.1:0-2056 GCF_022355385.1 Mustela nigripes
ATAAAGTGGAAGATGGCCAAACTTCGGCTGAGTGAGCCCAGGAGATGTTGTGCTCGACGTCAAGCAACATCTACTTGGGGCACCATGAAAGCCCTTTCTTCTCGGGCTGTGGAGTTAGTAAAATCCACAGATAAGCCTTTTACCCCAACCAATTTGTTCTTAGAATTCCTTGCTTTGTTAACTGCTGCCTCAGAGACTCGCCTTTATTGGGCCTACATACCCGATTCACCTACTTTTCAGGCAGTTACTTGGAGTGATCTGTCTCCAAGGATCCAGACAAATTTTACCTGGGTTTTTAGAGGCATAAGTGATAGTGTCTCACTTGATACTGCTGCTCATTAATTTAATTCATAGGCCTCACCTCAGGCCCTCCCATTTGTTTTCATTTTCCCCGAGATAATCAACAACTAGTATATGGTTGCCTGACTGTTTCTAAGTCCTCACACACTTTAAAATACTTAGATGGTTTCAGCATGAATTATGATGAGGAGGAAGAGACTTCCATAGCTAAACCAGGAGCTAAGGAAGAACACTGGACCCTGCTGGAAGTACAATCAGGAACTTTTCCCATTCATCTGGTGGTCAGGATGACTCCTTTAGATCATCCTTATTGTGCTACTTCTAGTACCTGGCGCACCAATTCATCTCCATGGGTAGAATGTTTGTAGAGACCTCCATAGGTTCTTACTCCCCATGTCATTATCACTGATGCCTCTATTACTGATTGGTCTAAGAGCAAAAGTCTTAACTCCCAAATGTCTCAGATTGATGTTATTGATTCTCTTAATGTTCATCTTAATGCTATCCCTGATAGCATGTTTCCTACACCACAGGGTATTAAAGGTTTGGAAGCTTGTGGCTGCTATGAAACCTGTTACCACAGATGCACCTCTCTCTGCTTATTACCCAGGAACTGGAAAGCTGACTAAGAGCTTGTGTCCCTTGACCATCCTATTGGTTGTTGGGGCAGGAATAATATCAAGATATACAGTTAATGAAACTATTATGTATAAGTTTCGCTGTCCTCACTGTATATTGACTAATTGTTTGCTTGCTTTCAGTTTACATAGGTCTGATCAGCCTACAGTGTTATTTTTAGTTATGCAGCTGCCTTGTGTTTTATTGCCTGTAGAAGTTACAGGACCTTGGTATCCTAACTATGGATACCAGTTCACTTTGGAATTAGAAAAACTGTTAGGTAAACACGTCGATTTGTTGGGTTGCTTATAACAGGTATTACTTATAACACCACAGCCACTGTCTCTTCTTTGGGTTTATCTCAGAGCCTTCACACTGCAAAAGATGTTAATACTTTGTTTCAAAATATATCTCATGCTTTATCCAATCAGTAGACCATTGATATAAAGATATTGAGTAGACTAGATAGCCTTAAAAAAGCAGTAGAATATTTGGGAAATCAATTATCTTTGCTCTACACTCAAATATCATTGATATGTCTTGGAGGATGTCAACATATGTTCTACGCCCTTAACCACGGGTAACCACTCCTGTGAAAATGTTCAGAGACATTTGTGTGGCATCTGACATCATACCAATTTTAGCCTAGACCTGGCTGAGCTACAATCACAGATTAATGCTATCGGACAATCATACTTGGACATCATAGATCCTCCTAATATTGCTAAAGTATTCCTGAAAGCCCTCAGGGGGTTTATCCTGGGAACATTTTATAATATGAGGAAAGTGGCAATATTCATTTTTTCTTATGCCTTGGTAAGAATATGTGGTATCTTTGGAGGACAGTGAAAAACTAGTAGTATCTTAGAACTCCAGGCTTGCCTTCATCCATGAATACAACTGGAGGATGAACACAATAACTGCACCTTCGTGGAAATTGACCTGAAGCATACAAAGTAAACTCCACAGAAAAAGAGAGTAGAAGTCACATAGACTATGGGAGAAGATTGGAGACATAGCACAGGGGAGATGTGGGCGGTTGGTGCGTCCGAGTAAAGTGAGCCAATGCAAAAGACAAAGGCACAGGGGAGCAGAGCACATTGGAAATCCACATAGAGCCTGTTTCCAAATGGCATTG
>NW_026747704.1:0-2055 GCF_022355385.1 Mustela nigripes
CTTAGAACTCTGAGGAAGGTGAACTAGCGTCCCTCCAACCTCCATCTTATCTGCTTCTTGAAAGTCTTCCTTTCCCAAAACAAGCATTTGGCACACTTTATATTAGAGATTTGCCTGGCTCATCATCCTGCCCATGAAATCCCATTGACAATTTTAGTGATTAAGGTTAAGGATAGAGATAGAAATTTTAACACCTGTAATTTAAGAATACCACAGAGAAAGAGACAAAAGATTTGTTTGATGGGTCAGAATATGCTCTACTTTGGTAAATGTTCTCTGTGCACTTGAAAAAAATGTATATTTTACAATATTTTGAAGTGCTGTACAAATTTTAATTAGACATTTGGTTGATAGTGGTGTTCAACTCTTCTCTTTCCTTATTTGTTCTTTCGATTATTGAGAAAAGGTAAATCTCTGAGTATAACTATGAATTTGTCTATTTCTCCTTATACTTCTATCAGTTTTTAATTCATGTAATAATTCTGTTATTAAGTACATACAAATTTAAGATTGTCATGTCCTCTTTCTGAATTGGGCTCTTTATGAAATGACCCTCTATTCCTGTTAATATTTACTCTGAAATCTACTTTGCCTTATATTAACAAAGCAACTCCTACTTTTTTTTTTTTTTTAGATCAAAATAGCATGGTATATCTTTTTCTGTCTTTTAATTTTTAACCTACTTGTATCTGTATTTAAAGTGCATTTCTTAAAAATAGCATATAGTTGGGTCTCTTTTTTTAATCCAATTTGATGATCTCCATTTTAATTGGGTGTTTAAACCATTTACATTTAATGTTTTAATATTTATTGCTGCAGAATAATATTGTCACAAACTTAGCAGGTTGAAATAAAACATCTATTATCCCACTGTTTCTTTGGGTCAGAAATTCAGGCATAGCCTAACTGAGTCCTCTGCTTCAGGCTCTCTCACATGGTTGCAATCAAAGTGTTGGGCAGGCTAGGGTCTCATCAGAGGATCAACTGAAGAAGAGTCTACTTCCAGACAAATGTGATTATTGGCAGGATTCAGTTCCTTTCATGCTGCCACTTTCAGTTCCTTGCCACATGGACCTCTTCATATGATGGTTTACTTCATCAAAGCCAACGAAGGGAATAGTCAATAAAGTCTGCTTGCAAGATGGAAATTCTAGTCTTATATATCAGTCATGATGGTGACTTCCCATATTCCCTTGGTTAGAAGCAAGTCACAGGTTCCATCTACACACAAGAGGAGGGTATTATACAAGGGCATAAATACAAGGAGACAGGGATAATTGGGGGCTATCTTAGAGTCTTGCCACCACATATGTGATTATAGACATGGCTGCACTCATATCTACCATCTTCCTATTTATTTTCTATTTTCACCATCTTTTATTTCTCCTTTTTTCTCTTCTCCCATCTTTTGGATTAATTGAGTAATTTTTATGATTCCATTTATCTCTTTTGTGGCTTTTTGTCTTTTAAGTTTTTAATGTGACTTGTAATAATACAAACTTTGTAATAATTTATAATAAAACAAAAAATTACCCACAGGGTAACACAAAATATTACCCCAATCTGCTTTCAAGTGATATTATACTACTTCCTATATAGTTTTTTTTTGTTTTTTTTTTTTTAAATTTTATTTATTTGACAGAGATCACAAGTAGGCAGAGAGGCAGGCAGAGAGAGAGGAGGAAGCAGGCTCCCTGCTAAGCAGAGAGCCCGATGTGGGGCTCGATCCCAGGACCCTGGGATCATGACCTGAGCTGAAGGCAGAGGCTTTAACCCACTGAGCCACCCAGGTGCTCCAATATATAGTTAAAGATCTTACTACAATGTACTATTTGTCCCCTCCTGACTCTCATGCTATTGTTTTCTTGTATTTTACTTCTATATATTATATGAACCTCATATACATTTTTATTATCTTTTTATAAAGATTTTATTTATTTATTTGACAGAGATTACAAGTAGGCAGAGAGGTAGACAGAGAGAGAGAAAGGGAAGCAGGCTCCCTGTTGAGCAGAGAGCCCGATGCAGGGCTCAATCCCAGGACCCTGGGATCAT
>NW_026747705.1:0-2055 GCF_022355385.1 Mustela nigripes
GGGAGGGAGACAAACCATAAGTGACTCTTAATCTCACAAAACAAACTGAGGGTTGCCGGGGGGAGGGGGTTTGGGAGAAGGGAGTGGGATTATGGACTTTGGGGAGGGTATGTGATTTGGTGAGTGCTGTGAAGTGTGTAAACCTGGTGATTCACAGACCTGTACCCCTGGGGATAAAAATATATGTTTATAAAAAAAAAAAAAAAAAAAAGTTCTTTTTCCCTTGATTAAAAGTTTTCTTGATTAAAAAAGACAAAAAGGAAAATGCAGAAAACAAAATTTAAAATACTATTTTTTAAAGTTACCCAGCCACACTCATATTTAGCTTACATATAACCTTTACTTCAAGGAAATGGTTCTGTGGTTTAAAACAAGTTTGAGAACACTCGCCGCTGTCTCTTATCCTCCTTGGAAAGATGGGAGATAGACAAAGTCCCAGGAAGGCATAGAAACTGATTGAAGGTACCAGAGTCAGGACAGAGCCTGGACTGAGACCAGATCTCTTTAACGGCCAGGCCAGCAAGAATCCTTACATACGCCACTCTGTAATGAGCTTCTGCTCAGACACCTCCCTGCACGGAAAACCTCTAGGCTCCTGTGACAGTGTTTCTGTGACAAGTATTCAAAATATCTTCCTTGTTGAGCTGAAGTCTACTCATGGGCACAACTGGATTGGGGTAGGGAGCACCTTAAACATGCCAATTTCTTCAAATCTCCTTTGTCTGGGGAAATATCCCCCTACTCCCAGCTTTGAGGAAACAATTCTTCTCTTGCTTAACAATCTCTGTCATGAAAATTAAGAAATGAAACAAAATAAAATAGTTCAGTAGTGACCTCAAGGAAATGGTTCTCTCCTCCCCCCAAGATCTGCTGCCACGATGCCTCCTTCCCCACAGACTCACTGGAAGAGTCAGGTCACAGTGTGACTGGAGAGAGAGATGCAAAGCCAGCTTCTGGTGGGGATAGACCTGAAGGAAGGCCACATCTTCTTCATTTGTTCTTAGGAACATGTTATGTGATGTCTCTGCCTTCCAGTACCACACTTCATGGACTTAGAGAACTGTCAGGGTTTGTTACCTATCTGTATCCCACATGACACTGCTTTGACCATGAAAGATGTGCAGCTCTAAGTTCCTTTTTTTCATAGGCTTATTGCTAGATGACGTTTCTCATCCCCAGCGAGTGAGCCTCGGGTAGGACAAGGAAAGCCACATCTAAACACACAAGAGTCAAACTGGTATTTGATAAAGACAAAAAGGTGAAAGTAGATGGAAAAGAAGAGACATTACTTTAGGGGAAACAGCAATAAGAGTAACAACAACAACAAAAAAAGAATAACAATGAGGGGAAGTGTTTGACTATTAAAAAAATAATAATAACAACAAGCTTCCCACCAGAAACAACAAAATTCAGAAGACAGTCAAATGACATTCTCATTTTTTTAAAAGATATGTTTATTTATTTTAGAGAGAAGAGAGTACACAAGAAAGGGGAGGAGCAGAGGGAGAGAGAGAATCTTCAAGCAGACTCCCTGATGAGCACAAAGCCCCATGCAGTGCTCAATCCCAGGACCCAGAGATCATGACCTGAGCCCTTAACTGACTGAGCCTGCCACGTGCCCCTTAAATTACATTTTTAAACAGTTGAAAGAAAAAAAGGAATAGGCAACTTATTTCTGGTTTTCAGCTTAGAATTCTCCATCCAGTGAAAATATCGTTTTAAAGGAAGGCAAAATGAAGACATTTTCAGAAAAACCAAGATAAGAGAATTGTAGCCATCAGAACTACCTTGTAAAAAATACTAAATGCAGTTCTTTAGGCTAAAGAGAAATGATCCCTGTTGAAAGCAGGAAGGGAAAAAGAGAAATAAATGTATAAAATGTGACTAAATATAAAAGATTTTATATGTAAATTTTGTTCAAAGATTACTGATTATTTAGGGCAAAAAATTCTTTAGGAATAATGGTATACAGGGGCGCCTGGGTGGCTCAGTGGTTTGGGCTGCTGCCTTCGGCTCGGGTCATGATCTCAGGGTCCTGGGATCGAGCCCCGCATC
>NW_026747706.1:0-2055 GCF_022355385.1 Mustela nigripes
AAACAGGGGCAATCTGGGCCCATCTGAGCACCCACCGGCACTCAGAAACGTAGACTGATGTCCCCAGACGTAATAAGGAACGAAAGGCCCCTTTACACCTATCCGATCCATAGCTTTGGTTTCCAGGCATCTCTCCTCAGAGGCCTGGCTTTCAATAACAGCATATGGCTGTTTCTTGACTCACCCATCAGAACAAATCTCATCTACACATGGGAAACTTGCACGATGGAGCTGTGTGAAAGCCTCTCTTTAGGAGAACCCTTCAGGGCCCCAGTGTCACCGCTTCATTGCAAGGTCTCTATAGACACAAAATCATATTAGGACATATCCACGGGAGAGTCCATTTCAAGTCAGCCTCCTCGGTGGCTCCTCCAGATCCAGCAGATCTAACCTGTCTTGAGCTTGGAGAAAATTGGAATGCGAATTGGGCTACCCAGCCATCCATCCTTAGAACCCTGCTCGGAATCGTTGTCCTGGAGCCAACCAACAGGTCTCAATTGTCCTGTAGAAGAATCTTTGCAGTTCGGAGCTTCTCACAACTCCCATCGTGGGAAAACCCCCATGGCCTCGTGATCCACCCCCCTTCGGGAAGGGACCATCAGGGACAGAATGTCCAACCTGGCTATCGTCTGATCCTCGCCCTGACTTCAGATGCACGAGATCTCGATTCAGGTCTCACCCAGAAACCTAGGCCTAGCTTGGGTTATCAGACTTCCATCCTCAGACTACTGGCCCACAAGCCCTCCAGTTTGGGAATCCAGAACTACAATGCAGCACTCTGCCTGCCCTCCAGAAGAAAAACATTGCCCTCTGGGGCTACCCAGTACCCCAAAGGAGGATCTACCTGCACGCCATTGGGCTGTACTCCAAATATATAGGCTGACTTGGGCACTAATGCCCTTTCTGACACAGCCTGAGTCTGGAACTCCTGGCCCCACCCAGACAGCTGGCCGCACACTGAGCACATCGGACCCGTCATGGCCTTAGGTTGTCATCTCTTCTCAATCTCGGTTTACTGGTTTCAGAACCTAGACCTTATCTCCAATCACGGCCCGGGTTTGAAAATGATGCAAAATCAGAACTCTTTCCCCATGGAAAGAAACCTTGTGGATGGCATGTTGTCGAAGTTTCAGTGAACTTTAAACCAGTGTGAATATGAGGCCCCGCCCATGCTTGCGGGCCACATGGGTCACAAACACACATTGTGACCCTCAGTCTGAGCCCAGTCCTCAGGTAAGGCCTCTCAGTGGCTGATGGAGAGACAGCATATTGGGCTTGCCATGCCCCTAGGGCCCATTTTTCAACCATAGTTCGGGTTGTCCCTTCAATCTTCCCCAGGGCTCTGATTTGGAATTCCTCTTTTTGTCAGACACCTGAGGTAAGAAACCTGAAACGAGTCCTCCCATCCCACAGATTGATGAAAAACAATTGGGATCGGCCAAATACACAGAAAGCAAGATTCGTCCATGGCCCATGAGGCCTCCCCAACATTCCATGGCCATCGCTGATAAAAAATCCAGAGACAAAAGCCTGAGCACGCGCCTCAGACTCGCTCATTCTTCATATCCTGAAGAGATCTTCAGATAAGAACCTACACGGCACTCGAATGTACCCAAATTATATAGTCTAAACTGGGCAATAATGCACTGTCTGACAACCTGAGCCTGGACCTCGTGACCAACACCCAGACTGTGACCGCACACTGAGCACATCAGACCCGCCATGGCCATAGGTCATCATCTATTCCCTACCTTAGTTTTCAGGCTTCAGAACCTAGACCTTATTTCTAATCACTACCCAGGGATGACTGTGATGCAGAAATCAGAACTCTTCCTTACCCATGGCTAGAAACCTTGTGGTTGGCATGTTGTCCAACGTTCAGTGTAGGAGACACCAGCATTCACCCTGAGGCCCCGCTATTCTTGAGTGCGACGAAGGCATAAAAACGCATTGTCACCCTCAGCGTGAGTCCTGTCCTCTAGTATGTCTTCTCAGTGGCTGGACCATTAGATATCATAATGGGCTTGACATGTCCCTAGGCCCCAATTTTTAACC
>NW_026747707.1:0-944 GCF_022355385.1 Mustela nigripes
ATGATGAATTTCACGGATCATTATTTCCTTCCTGTCTTTTCCAACCAATTGGTGAGTCCCTCACACATCCTGTCAGTCCTACTGATCATGCTTTCCAGTCACTGAAGGCCCACCACCCATCCAAAAGGCCATTCCCCCTACACATACACACACACACACACACACACACACACACACACACACCCCTAATTGGCCCTATCTCAGGTGCACAGTGGAGATCCTGACAACCCCTAGTGGAATGTAACTATTCAAGAGGGAGAACCGAAACTTCTCCCCCATCAAAACTACAACTCACTCGCTTCACATCGGGTTTTTAGCAGGACTTGAGCCCCAAGAAGGCCGAAAGTCCGTGTGCCTGGTTCAGGCTGCATTCCCACTCTCCCTTCCTCACAACACACTTGAGATAATTAGCAGCTTCATAAATGAAGCCCTGCTCTGGGCCCCTCACAGATGGGAAAAAAGGGGTGCAGGAGCTGACAGATACCTTTTGGCAATCCAGTGTATTCCTGAGACACAGGCTGCCTCCCAGCAAGGCCCCAGCCCCCAAGGACACAGGGTCCTGACATCATGTCCCACAGGTACCTCTGCACAGAGAAGCATCTTCCCAGGGGCCGCGCAATCTGTCATCCTCTGCGTCGACCCTAAAGAGGAAGTACAGGAGGTGAAAAAGAGCGTCCTCAGGCCAGTGGCCATGGATCTGGAGGTTCTGCACCCACCGGGGCAAGGACGAGGGATCCAGAGATGCCAGGCAAGAAGCAAGCCTCACAGAAAGCTGGAAAATGGGAGCTGGTCGCCCCGCACTCAGCAGAGGCATCTTGGTGACCCGCCCCCCATCAGCATCCTAACAACCCTCCCCCTCATTGGCGCCTGTGCCCACATGCTGATTGGACAGTTTCCCATCTCCCTAGGCCTTTGGAAAGCATCAATAGATAGCTCTTTGGACC
>NW_026747707.1:1044-2055 GCF_022355385.1 Mustela nigripes
GCACAGAGAAGCATCTTCCCAGGGGCCGCTCAATCTGTCATCCTCTGTGTCGACCTTGAAGAGGAAGTACAGGAGGTGAAAAAGGGCATCCTCAGGCCAGTGGCCATGGGTCTGGAGGTTCTGCACCCACCGGGGCAAGGAAGAGGGATCCAGAGATGCCAGGCAAGAAGCAAGGCTCACAGAAAGCTGGAAAATGGGAGCTGGTCGCCCCGCACTCAGCAGAGGCATCTTGGTGACCCGCCCCCCATCAGCATCCTAACAACCCTCCCCCTCATTGGCGCCTGTGCCCACATGCTGATTGGACAGTTTCTCATCTCCCTAGGCCTTTGGAAAGCATCAATAGATAGCTCTTTGGACCCCGCCCACACAACCCTGGGCGTCCAATCTCTCTCCTTCCCCATTCCCACCTGGTAGGGCCTGGGTCACACCACCATCACCCTTCTCTGCTGATGCTGTTTCTGAGTTTGGCCTCTCTGACTTCCACAAGCTTTAGAAGGCTGTAGAGAGTACAAACCCAGTTTTCTCCCATTGGAGTTGCTTTAGTGCCATTTTCAAAACACAGTTGGGCTTATTTGTGGGGACTATACCTGGGTTCTCTGTTCTGCTCTATACTTTTTTTTTTATTTTTTTTGAAGATTTTATTTATTTACCTGACAGACAGAGATTACAAGTAGGCAGAGAGGCAGGCAGAGAGAGAGGAGGAAGCTGGCTCCCTGCTGAGGGGAGAGCCCAATGTGGGGCTCCATCCCAGGACTCTGAGATCATGACCTGAGACAAAGGCAGAGGCTTTAACCCACTGAGCCACCCAGGTGCCCCTGTTCTGCTCGGTTCCATGTATCTGTCATGCAAATAGCACACAGCCTTCCTTATTTTAACTACTAAGTTCTGAAACTCTGTAGACTGTGTTCACACATTAGTATTATTTTCAAAATAGTTTTTGAAACTACTCTAATTCCTTTGTCCTTCCACATGCATTTTGGAATATTTTTGTCTATTTCAACAAAAACAAAC
>NW_026747708.1:0-2055 GCF_022355385.1 Mustela nigripes
AAGAGAAATTAAGGAATCAATCCCATTTACAGTTGCACCCAAATCGATAAGATACCTAGGAATAAACCTAACCAAAAAGGCTAAGAATCAATACTCGGAAAACTATAACGTACTCATGAAGAAATTGAGGAAGACACAAAGAAATGGAAAAGTGTTCCATGCTCCTAGATGGGAAGAATAAATATTGTGAAAATGTCTATGCTACCTAAGACAATCTACACATTTAATGCAATTCCTATCAAAATACCATCAATTTTCTTCAAAGAAATGGAACAAATAATCCTAAAATTTATATGGAACCATAAAAGATATCGAATAGCCAAAGGAATTCAGTTAAAATAAGCAGAAGAAATAAGGTGGCCCGTATGGGTTACTCAAGTGGAATAAATTCAAACAGTGAGCAGAGAAAAAAAAATACCAGAAAACATTAAAGAATAAGTTCTACAAAGGAAGTGACATAGTAGCAGAAGAGAATAGCAGTAGATATTATTCCCACTAGCAGGAAACAAATGCCTTGTGTAAACACTGCTATCAAACGACCACTGTAAAAATGTGCATGATTTTTCCTCTCAAATTACAAGTATTTCAAAAAATTATACATACTTTTTAAAAATGCAAGATTGGCAGGAAGGCAACATCCTTTATATTGAAAACTGCAGGACTTTAAAATGATGAATAAGGGACGTCTGGGTGGCTCAGTCATTTAAGCGGCTGCCTTTGGCTCAGGTCATAATCCCAGGGTCCTGCGTTCTAACCCCACATCAGGCTCCTTGCTCAGCAGAGAGCCTACTTCTCTCTCTCCCTCTGCCTGCCACTCTGCTTGCTTGTGCTGTCTTTCTCTGTCTGTCAAATAAATAAATAAAATCTTTAAAATGATGAATAAGCCAGAGGAACAATGAGTGGAAATAAGTATGAGTAGTAGTTTTCAATTATTGACTGCTTACCAAATAGCAAGATATATACCAAGGGCATTAAATATACTCATTCACCAAACTTGAACTAGTCTGTGCAGGTAGTGTCAGACACATTCCCCCACTAATTGGGGGAATGAAGGGACAGAGTCCCACTAATGAAGGGACATATTCCCACTAATTTTACAAATGAAGGGGCAGTGAGTTTAAATAGTATGCTCAAAGAAAATTTTATTGTGGATATAATGCTGAACACTTGAAAGTGCAAGCTTAAAAGAAGAAACATTTATTCAGCCCATAAGCTTATAAAAGAATGGACAACACATATCTAAAACAATATTTATTTTCATTCCTAAATTATTCAACTGAATTGATGACCGGAACAAAGCAAAGAACGGCCATGTAGTCATTGTATTCAGGGATTTTTATACACAGCTTATTCTGTATAGTGACAATGAACGAATATAGATTGTGATGTCTACTGAGCCCTAAAGAAAAATGCTGGAGGAAGGAGGGGTAGAGCAGTCAGGGAACAGATGCAACAGCACAGAGCCAGTCACTGGCCTAATCGTAGCTCGCTTGTGTAAGCAGTGGAGGGGGTTGTATAAAAATGTGAGTTTGAGGAATTTTCTCTCATTTGATTCACTCAATATTCAATTTCTAAAAATCTTATGAAGGATTCTCAGGAGAATATTTTTTTTTAGTCATGTATAAAATGACCAACTATTGCTACTAAAAACTGTCATCCCTATTATTTATCAAAATATAGCATTAAACTTATCAGATTTACTTATAAGCTTTAGTATGGGCTTTCTGCCGAATATTAGAGGATTTCTGTTTTTCTTAACTCTAAAACTAAGTACAAACACAAAGAATCAAAGTTAAAAAGAGGGCTGTTAGAATTCCTTTGAAGAATATAAAAAGGCTCAGCTTTTGCTACCATGGCAGTGAAGTGAAATTGGAGGTTATCCACTGTGGGAGTAACAAGGTTTTAAGGTGCGACATTCAAAAAGCTCTTCTTTGAATCCACTTGTTGTGCTTTTGATCCTTCCTGAGAAATAGAAAAAAGGAGGAGAAAAAATAGTGTGATACACTGAATATGGCATGAGCTCCAGAAATACCTGGAATAGCACTGCATTAAATC
>NW_026747709.1:0-2055 GCF_022355385.1 Mustela nigripes
GTTCAAACAGCCCTGGCTTACACACCCTACAGGCTCAGGCCCCTGGGGCCAAACCTGATGACTGTTTTTGCCCTCTCCAAAGGAATTGTATGTGCCCATTCCAATGCCCACAACCCTACTAATATGATAAACCTCCAAAGTCCCTGAGGCCATCCCAATATTTGTGGCTTCCCAGGACAATCAGGGGCAATCTCGGCCCATCTGAGCACCAACTTGCCCTCAGACCTAGAGACTGATGTCCCTAGAGGTAAAAAGGAACGCACAGGACCCTAGCCAACTATCGGATCCATTGGTTTGGCTTCCAGGCATCTCTCCTCAGTGGGCTGGATTTCAGTAACAGCATATGGCTGTATCTTGACTCACCCATCAGAACAAATCTCATCTACACATGGGAAACTTGCACGAAGGAGCTGTGTGAAAGCCTCTCTTTAAGAGAACCCTTCAGGACCCAGTGCCACCGCTTCATTCCAAGGTCTCCATAGACACAAAATCATATTAGGACACATCCACGGCAGAGTCCATTTCAACTCAGCCTCCTCGGTTGCTCCCCCAGATCCAGCAGATCTAACCTGTCTTGTTGCGTGCAGACAATTGGAATGCGAGGTGGGCTACTCAGCAATCCATCCATAGAACCCTGCTCGAAATCGTTGTCCTGAAGCCAACCAACAGGTCTCAATTGTCCTGCAGAAGAATCTTTGCAGTTGGGAGCTTCTCACAACTCCCATCGTGGGAAATCCCCCAAGGCCTCGTGATCCACCCCTCCTTAAAGAAGGGGCCATCAGGGACAGAATGTCCAACCTGAGCGTTCGTCTGATCCTCGCCCTCACTTCAGATGCACGAGATCTCGATTCAGGTCTGTAGATTGTGCCTGCCATATACTCACCCATAATCCTAGGCCTAGCTTGGGTTCTCAGACTTCCGTCCTCCGACTACTGGCCCTCAAGCCCTCCATTTTGGCAATCCAGACTACAATGCAGCACTCTCCTGCCCTCCAGAAGAAAACATTGCCCTCTGGGACTTCCCAGAAACCCCAAATGAGGATCAACCTGCACGCCATTCGGCTGCACCCCAAATATATAGGCTGACCTGGGCACTAATGCCCTTTCTGACACAGCCTGAGCCTGGACTTCCTGGCCCCACACAGACAGCTGGCCGCACACTGAGCACATCAGACCCGCCATGGCTTTAGGTCGTCATCTCTTCCCTACCTCAGTTTTCAGGCTTCAGAACCTAGACCTTATCTCCAATCACTGCCCAGGGGTGACTGTGATGCAGAAATAAGAACTCTTCCTTACCCATGGCAAGAAACCTTGTGGTTGGCATGTTGTCCAACGTTCAGTGTAGTAGAAACCAGCATTCAACCTGAGGCCCCGCCCATTCTTGAGTGCGACAAGGGCATAAACACGCATTGTGACCCTCAGCGTGAGTCCTGTACTCTAAACGTACTCTCAGTGGCTGGACCATTAGATGTCATAATGGGCTTGTCATGTCCCTAGGCCACAATTTTTAACCAGATTTCTGGTGATCCAGTCGCCCCTCCCAGGGCCCTACTCTGGAATCCCTCATTTAGTGGGACACCTGAGGTGAAAAACAAAACAAAACAAATCAACAGCAACAGAACAATGGACTTCTTCCATCCCACAGCATGACCCCAAACTCTTTGGACGGGGCCAAACCCCCAGAGAGTAAGACTTGTCCATTTCCAATGAAGTCACCCGGAAATTTCACGACCATGAGTGACACGATATCCAGAGACAAAAATTGAGCAAGAGCCTCACACTCGCCCTTTTTTCATATCCCGAAATTCTCCTCATGGTCCGTAGAGAAGTGCTGCCATACCTATGACGCGAAACAGAAGCCGAGTTTATGTTTTCAGACAACTGTTCAAACAGCCCTGGCTTACACACCCTACAGGCTCAGGCACCTGGGGCCTAACCTGACTACTGTTTTTGCCCTCTCCAAGGGAATTGTATGTGCCCATTCCAATGGCCACAACCCTACTAATAGGAAAAACCTCCAAAGTCCCTGAGGCCATCCCAATATTTGTTTCTTCCC
>NW_026747710.1:0-2055 GCF_022355385.1 Mustela nigripes
CCTGAATTCAGATGCACGAGATCTCGATGCAGCTCCACAGAGTGTGCATTCCTAGCCCTCGCCCTGAAACCTATGACTAGCTTGTGTTCTCAGACTTCCGTCCTCACACTCCTGGCCCCCAAGCCCTCACATTTGGAAATTCAGGACACAAAATGAAGCATTCTGCCTGCCTTCCAGAAGAAAAATTTTGACCTATGGAGTTTCTCAAATAACCCAAATGAGGATAGACATACACGGCACTCGAATGTACCCAAATTAGAATGTCTAACCTGGCCACTAATACACTGTCTGATACAGAGTGAGCCCGGACCTCCTGACCAAAACCGAAACAGCTGACCGCTCACTGAGAACATCACAACCACCATGGTCTTAGCTCGTTATCTCTTCCCAACCTATCTTTTCAGGCTTCAGAACTTAGACCTTAACTCCAAGCCCTGACAAGGGTTGAATGTGATGCAGAAATCAGAACTCCTCCTTACCCAAGGCAAGAAGCCTTGTGGTTGGAAAGTTGTCCAACGATGAGTCTAGGAGAAACCATCATTCACCCTGAGGCCCTGCACATTCTTGAGTGCGACGAGGGCATAAACACGCATTGTGACCCTCAGCCTGAGTCCTGTCCTCTAGTAAGTCCTCTCAGTGGCTGGACCATTAGATGTCATAATGGGCTTGACATGTCCCTAGGCCCCAAATTTTACCCAGATTTCTGGTTGTCCAGTCGCCCCTCCCCAGGGCTTTACTCTGGATCCCTCATTTGGTGGGACACCTGAGGTTGAAAAACAAAACAAAAGAAAACTACAACAACAACAAAAAAAACGGACTTCTTCCATCCCACAGAATGACCTCAAACTCTTTGGACAAGGCCAAACCCCAGAGAGTAAGACTGATCCATTTCCCATGAAGTCACCCGGGAATTTCACGACCATGAGTGACACGATATCCAGAGACAAAAACTTGATCAAGAGCCTCACACTCGCCCTTTTTTCATAACCTGAAGAGTTCTCCTCAAGGTCTGTAGATCAGTCCTGCCATACCTATGACCCGAAACTTAAGCCGAGTTTGTGTTTTCAGACAACTGTGCAAAGAGCCCTGGCGTATACACCCTACAGGTTCAGGCCCCTGGAGCCAACCTGAGGACTGTACTTGCCCTCTCCGAGGGAATTCTGTGTGCCCATTCCAATGGCCACATCCCTACTTAGGATAAACCTCCAAAGTCCCTGAGGCCATCCCAATAGTGTTGGCTTCCCAGGACAAAAAGGAGTGATCTGAGCCTATCTGAGAACCTACCTGCACTCAGACCCGTAGAATGATGTCCCCAGAGGTAACAAGAAACGAACAGGCCCCTAGGCACTAATCGGTTCCATTGCTTTGGTTCCCAGGCATCTCTCCTCAGAGGCCTGGATTTCAATACCAGCATATGGCTATTTCTTGACTCACACATCAGTACAAAACTCATCTACACATGGGAAACTTGCACGTGGGAGCTGTGTCAAAGCCTCTGTTGAGGAGAACCCTTCAGGTCCCCAGTGACACCGCTTCATTCCAAAGTCTCCATAGACAGAAAAACACATTAGGACCCATCCACAGGAGAGTCCATTTCAACTGAGCGTATTTGGTTCCTCTGTGAGATCCAACAGATCTAACTTGTCTTGTTGCTAGGAGACAATTGGAATGTGAGGTGGCCTACCCAGCCATCCATCCTTAAAACCTTGCTAAGAATCATTGGACTGGAGCCAACCAACAGGTCTCAATTGTCCTGCAGAAGAATCTTTGCAGTTGGGAGCTTCTCAGAACTCCCATCATGAGAGAACCCCCATGGCCTCATCATCCCCCCCCCTTCATAAAGGGGCCATCAGGGACATAATGTCCAACCTGAGCGATCGTCTGATCCTCACCCTGACTTCAGATGCACGAGATCTCGGTCAGGTCTGTAGATTGTGCCTGCCATGTCCTCACCCACAAACCTAAGCCTAGCTTGTTTCCTCAGACTTCTGTCCACAGACTACTGGTGCACAAGCACTCCAGTTTGGCAATCCAGAACTACAATGCAGCACTCTA
>NW_026747711.1:0-2055 GCF_022355385.1 Mustela nigripes
GTTATTTGGAAGAGCTCTGTCACTTCAAAATGTACAAAGTCCCCTTTCCTTTGATGAAGATGGGCCAGGATAGCTGTTTTAGAAAGACTTGCTTCAGACTTGTCTAAAAATGTTTTCTGCAGCTGACCATTGGTCTAAATACCTGTTAGAGACATGAATTTTATTCTTAGCAACCGTGTTGTTCTCTAAGTCTGGAATTGAGCTCTAGGGCCAATGAAACTTAAATTCTGAGCCTTTGGTCGTACTTATATTCCTGGCCTCTGTTGCCCTTTGATTGCAGGCATCTTTTTCCTCACTGACTTCTGTGCACTTGAAAAGTCCTCAGTGAGTGAGTATGGGAAGTCATGTAACAGCACCAACTAGTGCATAATGTATTCTTTTTAGTCTATATGTAAGATATCCCTTGATCTTTGAATAAGGTACTGGACTCTCATTTTTTATGCTCATATGACAATGTTCTTAGAAGTCTTATGGCCTTGCTGCTTAGTGGGTAGGTCAACATAAAATCCACCTATGGTGGCAGCCAGATGTGATTCTTAGGGTATAACATTAGTTTACTCATCCATATTGACACTTTTAATTCCATCAAACATTATGTGATATTCATGAGGCCATCCCCTGACCTTTATTACTCCCTTGGGAAGAATACCTACAAATCCTCTCTGTGACTTTTCACATTTCAACTAGGTAAGCCAAAGCCTGCAACTGAGATCCAATAACAGTGTACACATTGAAGAAAAAATATATATATATACAACAGAAAATAACCAAATCCCTAACATTCAGTATGCAGCAAAATTGTTTCCTAGTTCCTGCCATGATGAATGTCCTTTGTCCCCAGCTTTAGCAAAATCCACATTACCTATTTGTGAAGAACCACCATGTAACACTTCCACCTGAGCTTTCTGAACACCTTAAAAAAGCCAGATTCAGGCAATGTTGAGACAGTCACATTAAAGAACAAAAACAAGTAGCCATTTTGCCTTTGGAGCATATCCTTTTTCTCAATAAAAATTATAGTATTTCTGATTTGAGGGAGCTGGTCATGGTACTTTTCATGATACATGAGGGTCTCATAATGCATCAAACATAGTGTTGATTTCTGTATTTCTTAGAAGATGAGGTGGCCCTGGCATAGGATAAGGGTTCATGAAGCCTGGTGGCCTCCCCTTCTTGTCATGTCAGCCTCAGCCACAAATTCAACAGGAAGTTGCTTAAGACTTGCACTAGGGACAGAACTAATTATGGTAAATATTTTACAGCTCTTAATTGGAACCTGGATATGCTGCCTGACAGATTTTAATTTCTGGAAAAAAATATGAGAGAAACTTTCATTAGTTTTTTTTAAAGAAAAAAGATTCATCAGTTTCAGCTTGACCTATTCTTTCCAATTCCCCATGTGCAAACAACTTACATGATAAAAAGCAGCTGGAAACTGAACCTATAAAAAAGAAATCACAGTCTGACGGGGGCTTAAAACTAATTAGAGAGGTGAGATACATTAGGAGGAGAGAAGTTCTCTGGTTACCAAATCTGAGAAATGCTTCCAGTTCTTTCTCAGCCATCCTGGGAACTATACAAGCTAATAGGCAAGTTGCCAGCTTTACACATCCACTCTTTTTAAAATTGGGGGTAATACAGGGTGATATCAACTTGTGTCACTCTGCTCTTCTAATATTTTCTACCACCCCAAAAATGAGGTGATATTTAAATGCCTTTATATTTATTTCCTCCATACACACCCCGCCTTGGCTACTATGATAAACATGTTTGGAAAAAGATGTTAATGGCACATAAAGACAGTTCATTCCTATTCCCAGGCAGTTTTCTACATTTTTAATGCCTTAAGACTGAGAAGTAAGAATTTGAATTCAGACAGAAGAAAGAGATATTAAGGAGTCAATCCCATTTACAATTGCATCCAAAACCATAAGATACCTAGGAATAAACCTAACCAAAGAGACACAGAATCTATACTCAGAAAACTATAAAGTCCTCATGAAAGAAATTGAGGAAGACACAAAGAAATGGAAAAATGTTCCATGCTCCTGGACT
>NW_026747712.1:0-2054 GCF_022355385.1 Mustela nigripes
ATGGGAAAATTAATACATTTTTGTTTCCCACTACCTCTGCTCAACATCTGGAATTATTAACAGTCACTGAGGTCTTTCTTCAAGGCATTCTCCTTTTGCCCATTCAATTTATTTTCTGATAGTAAATATGTAGTATATGCACTATCTCTGTTAGAAACAGCAGGAACTATATCTACTAGCTGTTCTGTACATACCTACTTAAGAGCATTACAAGTTCTTATTTGGAACAGAAAGCATCCTTTTTTTATAGGGCATTTAAGAGCACATTCTAACTTACCTGGGTCCCTCTCATTGGGAAATGCCCTGGTCGATTCTGCTACTAAAGATCCACATATATTTAACTTTATAGAAGCAGCAAAAACCTTTCATGAGAAATGTCATGTGAACGCTTCTACCTTAAAATTAAAATTCAAACGTACTAAAGCTGTAGTTTGCCATATAGTTAAATCCTGTGAACGCTGTGTCTCCTTACTCTCTCAGCCTTCTTTGGGAGTCAATCCAAAGGGATTACTCCCTAAACACATATGGCAAATGGACGTAACACATATGCCTGAATTCGGACTCTTAAAATATGTTCATGTTTCCATTGACACTTTCTCTGGATTTATTATGGCCTCCTTGCATTCTGGAGAAAAAGCTAAAGATGTTATCGCACATTGTTTGCATTCGTTCTCTGTTCTAGGGATACCAAAACAATTAAAAACAGACAATGGCCCTGGATATACCTCTACTACATTTAAACAATTTTGTGCTACATTTGGAATCACTCATGTCACTGGTATGCCCTACAATCCCCAGGGTCAAAGCATAGTGGAACGTGCCCACCTATTAAAAATACCTTATTTAAACAAAAAGGGGGAATAGGAGATACATTCCAATCCCCAAGAGACAAACTATCCACTATCCTCTACATTTTAAATTTCTTGAATGTGGATAAAAACCAGCGTACTGCCGCCGAAAGACATTGGTGCACACTAGGCAATTCTCAACCTAAGGTTCTTTGGAGGGACCTTCTGTCGGGTCAATGGAAGGGCCCAGACCAAGTGCTAGTCTGGAGCCAAGGCTCTGTTTGTGTCTTTCCAGAGAACGCTCCATCCCCTATTTGGGTCCCTGAATGGCTAGTCAAGCTAGTCTTACACTCGGCACCAAAAGAGGCAGAAACCCAAAAGGACGACAGCCATGGTGACGATAATCCGATTGATGATGATCCATGCACTCCTGACCATGACATCAGGACAGACCCTTTGGGCCATTGTTAAAGCCTGGCCCTATCCACTCCCTTTAACATCTTCCTCTGCTACTTACCTCGCACTCTTAACTACTAATTTATTATGTAACTCCTCTTAAAAGCACTTTTCCCAAACGTTTGAAATGAGTGTTGAAGTGCAAACTTGTTCTAAAAATATCACGTTTTTGCCTACTCCTGTTTGTATTCGCCCCCCTTTTATGTTTCTTGTCAGTAACAGTACAACAATTTCTAATAAGTTGAACTGTACGTTGAACACTTGCTTCCTTACACAATGTTGGAATGCTACAGGCTTTTCATTTACTATGATAATGCGTATTCCAGTGTTTTTGCCTATGCCCGTCTCTGTCCCAGAGGGAGACCTTCCAGTTTTGCTGAGACATAAAAGAGACTTTAGTATCACCGCTACCGTGGTGACAGCTGTTGCCGCCTCCGCTGCAGCCGCCGCTGCCACTGCTACTGCACTTGCCATTGCTATTCCTACAGCAAAGGAGATTAATCAACCGTCTATGAATACCACAGAAGCTCTACAAATCCAGAGTGAAATTAATGATCATCTCGCTGTGGGTATTCTTTTTGCTAATCAGCAGATTGACTTGCTACAAGAACAAATGGACATTATAATACAACTACTGACTGTAGGATGCCTTCATTACTCCAGTTGCATATGATAACCTCACTAGAGCAGCTAATTATTCCAGGGAACTATCCAAGATGCTTACAGGCAACTGGAGTGCCAGATTCGAGAATCTGACAATACGGCTTCGTGCTAATATTGTTAACGTTAATGCCAGTAAGGTAGAAGTAG
>NW_026747713.1:0-2054 GCF_022355385.1 Mustela nigripes
GCTAGCACAATACTGTCTTGATTACTACAGCTTTATAGTATATCTTGAAACCTTGGATTATTATACATGCAGTTTTGTTGTTCTTTCTCAAGATTGCTCTGGCTTCGGGCACCTGGGTGGCTCAGTGGGTTAAAGCCTCTGCTTTCAGCTCAGGTCATGATCCCAGGGTCGTGGGATCGAGCCTCTCATTGGGCTCTCTGCTCAGCGGGGAGCCTGCTTATCCCTCTCTCTCTGCCTGCTGCTCTGCCTACTTGTGATCTCTGTCTTTCAAATAAATAAATAAAATCTTAAAAAAAAAAGAAGATTGCTCTGACTGTTCAGTGTCTTTTGTGGTTCCATACAAATTTTAGGATTGTTCTAGTTCTGGAAAAATACAGTTTGTATTTTGAACAGGAATTGCATTGAATCTATTAATTGCTTTGGGTAGTATAGACATTTTAACAAGATTAATTCATCTAATCCATGAGTACAGAATACCTTTGTATTTGTTTATGTTGCCTTCAGTTTCTCTTATCAATGTTGTATAGTTTCAGAGTACAGGTCTTCCATCTCCTTGGTTAAGTTTGTTACTAGGTATTTTTATTTTGGTGCAATTGTAAATGGGACTCTTTTCTAAATTTCTTTTTCTGCTACTCTTTTATTAGTCTGTAGAAAATCTACTGATTTCTGGGTATTGTATCCTGCATCTTTGCTGACTTCATTTATTCTTTTATTTTTTTTTAAGATTTTATTTATTTATTTGACAGAGTGAGAGATCACAAGTAGGCAGAGAGGCAGGCGGGGGCAGGGGAAGAAGGCTCCCCGCCAAGCAGAGAGCCCGATGCAGGACTCGATCCTAGGACCCTGAGATCATGTCCTGTGCCAAAGGCAGAGGCTTAACCCACTGAGCCACCCAGGTGCCCTTCATTTATTCTAAAGGTTTGTTGTTGTTGTTGTTGTTGTTTGTGTGTGTGTGGAGTCTGTAGGGGTTCTATGAATAATAATAGGAAATAGTGAGTTTAAATTCTTCCTTGCCAATATAGATGACTCTTATTTCTTTGTTTTCTTTCTCATGTTTTCTTTGTTTCATCTGATTGCTGTGGCTAGGATTTCCACTACTATGTTGAATAAAAGCGGTGAGAGTGGACATGCTTGACTTGTTCCTGATCTCAGAGGAAATGCTTTGTTTTTCATCATTAACTATAATGTCAGCTGTGGGTTTTTCATATATGGCCTTTATTGTATAAAGGTATATTCCCCCTAAACCAACTTTGTTGAGAGTTTTTATCATGAATGGATGTTGAATTTTGTCAAATGCTTTTTCTGCATCTAATGAGATGATCATATAATTTTTATCCTCCATTTTATTGACTTTGTATATCACATTGATTTGTGAATATTAAATCATCACTGAATCCCTGGTATAAATTTCACTTGAATATGGTGAATGATTCTTTTAATATATTGTTGAATGTGCTTTTTCTAATATTTTGTTTAGAATTTTTGCATCCGTGTTCATCAGTGACATTGACCTATAGTTTTCTTTGTTTGTGGTGTCTTTGCTTTTGGTATCAGGGTAATGCTCACCTCATATTATGAATTTGGTAGTTTTCCCTCCTCCTCTATTTTTGGAATGAGGTGAGAATAGGTATTCATTCTCCTTTAAATGTTTGGTAGACTATACCAGCAAATCCATGATGGTCTGCATTTACATTTGGGAGGAATTTTTTGATTATAAATTCAATTTCATTCCTAGTAATTGCCTATTCAGATTTCTATTTCTTTCCAATTCAGTTTTGGAAAATTGTATGTTTCTAGAAATTTATCCATTTCTTCTGGGTCACCTAATTTGTTGGCATATATTTCTCATAGTATTTTATTTTTCTTTTTTAAGATTTTATTTATTTATTTGACAGACAGAGATCACAAGTAGGCAGAGAAGCTGGCAGAGGGGGGTGGGGGAAGCAGGCTCTCAGATGAGCAGAGATCCCGATGTGGGGCTCAATCCCAGGACCCTGAGATCATGACCTGAGCCAAAGGCAGAGGCTTGACCCACTGAGCCACTCAGGCACCCC
>NW_026747714.1:0-2054 GCF_022355385.1 Mustela nigripes
GGCTCTTGCCAAATCTGGAGAATATAAGAAAAGAAGTGTTCTTCTGGGTAAACATTCTTAGTGCCAGGTATTAGAAGCTTTTGTAGAGGTCAACAGAATACTGAGAAGTTTAATTATATAGTCATATATTTTAGGTTAAGTTTATTTTATAATGGGTTGACCCATTATATTAACATGATGACTGTGTTTTCTTGTGGAAAACTTGGAAACAGACTTATAATAAAATGTCCCCCTGCCTCCCCCTCACTATGAAAACTAGATTGCTTAGTTTGAAAGAATTAATCATAGTCTTACAATGATAGTTTCTACACTATTTTACACAGCATTCTCAGAGTATTTAACATTTACTCTGACAGCAAAGCTGTGGAAAGGTTCTATCTGAGTGGTATGAACCAAAACCAGGTAAGAAGCCTGACTTTAAGGACTAATTTCTACCCTGTTAATTGTCCTATTGGTCTTAAGGAAATGAGATAGACAATCATCCATTTTTAGTGGACTAAGAAGGCACAATGTCTGAAACGTTGGCATGTATATTAGAAATTCCTTCATTAGGAATGATGTCCAACATCTTTTCAAGTACCTGTTGGCCATCTGTATGTCTTCTTTGGAAAAATGTCTATTCAGAGCCTCTACTCATTGTAAAATCAGACTGTGTTTTGTTTTGTTTGGCTATTGAGTTGTATGAGATCTTCATGTATTTTTGATATCCGCTCTACTCCAAGTCCTGTTTCTATGTTCCCTTTTCATTGACTGGCACCACCATTCATTTGGACAGGCTAGTTTTTCACTTATCCTATCGACGACTTAATTCTATAATTTTTACTTTCGAAACATCTTTTGAATTCTTCTGTCAGTTTCTACCATAGTCTGAATAACATTTTTTTTTAATGTGGAATACTGCATTATTAGCCTTAAAAATGGCTTTCTTGGATGCAATCTGACCTTCACCCTGGCAGAATAACCCTTTCAAATATGAATCTGTTGATACCACCGCTTAGAATTTCCCCTTTACATTGAAGATAAAGACTCAGTTTCTAAACATAAGTCACCAGTGCCTATATGATCTGGCTCCTCCCTTATACTCTGGCTTTCTCCGGCACCACCTCCCTCACTCCTCTATGCTCCAACCTCTCTGGCCATGCTCTCTCTTGCCAGAGAGTCTTCTCACATGAGGCTTTTTCTGTCTGGATTACTCTTCTACCTCTCCACTACTTACCAGGTGGATTCCTATCTTTCCGTGATATAAGCTCAAGATTTAGCTCCTCAAGTCTGCCTTTGTGGACCTGCCTTGCAGCTCTTTCTTGGTGCTTATCACTGATAATTTTACATTTGCTTCTATTATTGTTGTTGGTCAATAATGCCTGTCTTCCCTCCTCAACTCAAGCTCTACAAGGTCATGACTTATGTCTGCCAATCATTAATTCCATAGTCCCAGGCAAGAGAATGTAATAGGAGCTCAATAAATAGTTAGATGAAAGATTTCTTATATTGCTTTACACTTACTTTTCTATCTAAAAGAAAGCAGTGTGTGATTACTGTTAGGTTTGGGCTGTCTTGAGCATTGTTGTGAAGTGGTCAGCAGAACCTTCAGTGGCATACATGAAAGGGATGTAGCAGGCTCCTGGGTATGTTCTCCCAGAAGAGGTTGTGGATGGAGTAGCCCAATTTCTCAGAAGAAATAGATGTTGCTCCCACCTTATTTCCTCTCTAGCCACGTAACAAGCAGACTAAATGGAGCAAGTTAATTTAGCACAGTTTCAGATGAAGTCTCACACTATTCCTGGGATGGGATAGCATTATAGGATAGTCAAGGTGGTCTGAGATTGGCTGTGGACAGTTGCAATTAATGTTCTTCCATACACAATGGGAAGCATGTCGAAGTTTCCAGAAGTGTTACCCAAAATAAAAATCTTGTTTGCCTACTTAAAAGCTGTTCCCACCTTTTCTGGGGATGTAGAGCCTTTATTGCATTCCAGTGTGTAACCCTAACTCATGTGCCTTGAGAAAGATACAGTATCCAGACCCCAGCAAGAAATTCTAATGGATCTAAGCCA
>NW_026747715.1:0-2054 GCF_022355385.1 Mustela nigripes
GCCATATATATCATATATCAGTATTTCCTTCATTTTTATTGCCAAATAATATTCCATTGTATGAATATACCACATTATGTATACCTCCATCAGTTGACAGATATATGCTTTTTTTTCTACTTTGGGCTATTAATAACACTACTATGAATGTATGTGTACAGATCTTGATATGAACATATGATTGGATTTTCTGGAATGAAATGTGGGAGTTGGAGTTTCTAGATCATATGATAACTCTGCATTTAACTGTTGAAGAAAAACACAAGTATTTTTCACAGCAGCTGCATTATTTTGCATTTGTATTAGCAATTTCTGAGAGTTCCTATTTTTCTATATTTTCACATATGGTCATTATTATCTGCCTTTGATTATAGCCATCTCAGTGTTTGTGAAGTGGCATTTCATTGTGGTTTTTAATTGCAATCCCCTAGTGACTAATGATGTTAAGCATCTTTTTCATGTACTTACTGGTCATTTGTATATATTTATGAAATGTCTATTCACATCCCTTGTCCATTTTTCAATTCATTATTTGTATTTTTATTGTTAAGTTCCCTAAAGATCTTAGAAATTCAAGCTGGCACAAACAAGAAAACACAATTCCTATGGAAATAAGGTGTTTTCTAGTATGCCAGGTGTTTCAAGATAGTGTGTTGAATGTTAATGAATTTTAAATACACAGAATCACATTTTTATAACCAATCTGTATAGGTTTACAGAAAGCATACCCAAATAGAATTTAAAAAGCACTTTTATATTATATTTAACATGGGTAAATTAAAGTAAATATCGCTGTTGTTTATCATACCAAAATTACTTAACCAGTCATATTTGCCAAAATTTTACCTTTATTATATGAACTTAGATTCTTAGAATGTTTCTTAGTTTCTGTATCAGCATCAGTATCTTAAAAAATAATAGCACATTGGAAGTATTAGTCAACTTCTGTATATTCTTGGAATTTGGGGGATAACCAAAGTACACATTTCTCTCTATAATTTCATTTGAATAGAGGTCCTTTATTTTTCTATTTACTCTTTCTCTCTGTCTTTTAGCATCAGGAACACATTCTCCTCCTTCTGCCTTTATGAGTAGTCTGACCATGAAACATTGTTGCCTGCCTGACTTCCCTCATTCCTCACAGCTTTTCTTTCTTAAGAAAGGTTCCATCCCCTATTTTGCTGATCTTTGTTGTATCAGAAACTCCCTCTCTACCTAGTCTTTTTTTTTTTAAGTGTTGCTTATACCTGAGCCTTTTCTGTCATTACTTTTTTCCCACGCTTACTTGTTTTTGTCTTTTATCACCTCCCACTGCCATAGGCAAATGGATAGAAGGGTAGTTCTTCAATCATTTGCTTAAATATTGCTTTAGACTTTATTCTAATCAAGCTTTCTTAATCTCACTTTCATGCTCCATCTGTCTCAAATTTCTCTTAATTTTCATTAAAACACTTAATGTTACAACTGGTATAATACAAACATCCATTCTCTGTCATTTGAAATAATATTTAAAGTATTTTTTATTTACTATTTTTCCCTACCTTTTTTCTTCATGAGAGCCTTGGAGACTGGTATCAGGAAGGAAGGGGAGCCAGGAGGGAGAAGAGAAGGGAAGGAGGGAGAGAAAAGAACAAAAAGACAAAGAGAAGGAAAAAAAAGGGAAGTTTCTTCTGCTGTTTGGAATCAGCAGACCAAACTCCTTGTTACCACCTTCCTGCATTAAAATACTTTGGCTTTTCGGGATGCCTGGGTGGCTCAGTTGGTTGGACGACTGCCTTCAGCTCAGGTCATGATCCTGGAGTCCCGCGATCGAGTCCCGCATCAGACTCCCAGCTCCATGGGGAGTCTGCTTCTCTCTCTGACCTTCTCCTCATTCATGCTCTCTCTCACTGTCTCTCTCTCAAGTAAATAAATAAAATCTTTAAAAAAAAATACTTTGGCTTTGCTCCATAAATTTTGTAAAACATCATTGTGACATAATTACAAGAGTCTAAAAATGTAATAATAGGTTTGTCCATCAATAAAGCTTGCTCTTCAAATTGTTCTTTCATCTG
>NW_026747716.1:0-200 GCF_022355385.1 Mustela nigripes
GAAGGAGTATTATGCCTCCATCAGAAAGGATGAATACCCAACTTTTGTATCAACATGGACAGGACTGGAAGAGATTATGCTGAGTGAAATAAGTCAAGCAGAGTCAATTATCATATGGTTTCACTTATTTGTGGAGCATAAGAAATAGCAAAGAGGACAAGGGGAGATGGAGAGAAGGGAGTTGAGGGAAATTGGAGGGG
>NW_026747716.1:300-2054 GCF_022355385.1 Mustela nigripes
TTATTTGTGGAGCATAAGAAATAGCATGGAGGACATGGGGAGTTAGAGAGGAGAAGGGAGTTGGAGAAATTGGAAGGGGAGGTGAAACATGAGAGACTATGGACTCTGAAAAAAAATCTGAGGGTTTTGAAGGGGCGGTGGGTGGGAGGTTGGGGGAACCAAGTGGTGGGTATTGGAGAGGGCAAGGATTACATAGAGCACTGGATGTGGCGCAGAAACAATGAATACTGTTATGCTGAAAAAAAAAAGATACCAAACGTCATAAATTATGGAGTCTAGCAAGCACTGTCCAAAAAAAGAAAAAGAAAGAAAATAGTACTCCATTAAAATGGGCAGAAAAAAATAAAAATAGAGGATCTAGTTAGACATGTTTCCAAATTCATAAAAATGGTCAACAGATACAAAACACGAAACATTATTAGGCTCAGCATTATTAGTAATCAGGGGAATGCAAATCAAAATGACAATGAGGTACAACTCATACCTGTTAGAATGTTTATTATCAAAAGGACAGGAAATGACAACTGTTGGTTAGGATGTGGTAAAAAGGAACCTTTATGCACTGTTGGTGGGAATGTAAATTGGTGCAACAACGATGGGAAACAGCATGGAGATTCCTCAAAATTAAAAATAGAACTGCCATATGATACAGCAATTCCACTTCTGGGTCTTTACCTGAAGGAAACAAAACCACTACCTCAAAAAGATTTATCTTTATGTTTTTTTAAAGTAACCAAGACACAGAAATATCCTGTATGTCCATCAATGGCTGAATGGATTTAAAAAAATGTGTATATATGCGTGTGTGTGAGTGTGTGTGTGTGTGTGTGTATGATTATTATTCAGCCATAAAGTAGAACAATCCTGATATTTGCACCAACATGAATGGACCTGAGAGTATTATGCTAAGTGAAATAAGTCAGGAAAAGACAAATACTATATGATCTCATCTATATGTAGAATCAAAGAAAAGTAAGAGAGAAAACCGAACACATAGAACAGATTGGTGTTTGCCAGAGGCAGAGGTGAGGGTCACTGGGAACAAACTTCCAGTTATAAGATAATAAGTCCTGAGGATAAAGCATGATGAGTACAGTTAACAATAATGTTACTGGACATTTGAAAATTGCTAAGAGAGTATATCTTAAAACTCATCACAAAAGAAAATGTATAACTATGTGCAGTGATGGATATGATCTTAATTTATTATGGTAATCTCTTTGCAATATATACATATATCAAATCATTTTTTTGTGCACCTAAAAATAACACAGTTATATGTTAATTATATATCAATTTTAAAATAAATTTAAAATATTTTAATAAGTAGAAGCATTGGGTATGGTAGATTTGAGAACCTCTATTTCAGCCAGTCATGTCAGAGCTGTTTCCATTTGCCCAATTAGTACAGGAACGGTAAACTTTTTGCCAATTAAAAGTAAATGGGAATCTGCTGGGCAATTTCCTTTTCAATAAAGGAGAACTGCATAAGATTTTTAAAATTATTTTAATTATATTTTAAGTGTAAAATCCAGTGGAGTTAAGTACACTCACAAAATCATGCAACCATCACCATATCCATTTCCAGAATTTCTCATCATCACAAACTGAAACTCTGTACCTGTTAAACAGTAAGTCCCCATTCCACCCTCAGGAAGACCTTGATAACCATTATTCTACTTTCTGTCTCTATGAATTTGACTATTTTAGATATCTTATGTAAACTAAATCATAAAATATTTACTTTTTTGTGT
>NW_026747717.1:0-2054 GCF_022355385.1 Mustela nigripes
TTTGGTATGGTTTATTGAAGTGTCCACCTGTCTGAAAGTTGGGAAATCTAGGTAAGGGAGGGAAAATTAGTTATGATAAAACATATCAACAAACATCAATAAATTTTGTAAAACTAATTGTCATGGCTCATATACAATATGACCAACAGAGGGACCATCAAAAGGAAAGCATCAGTTATGTTTATTGTAAAATTTTTTATTCAAAATAAAGCAATGAGAGGGAAAGACACAATGAGAAAACTATCATTTTTTAAATGGCAAACTTCTTACAAAATGGAACAGGTTTTATATTCTAAGTAGTATATTGAAAAGTAAAACATTGGGGCGCCAGGGTGGCTCAGTGGTTGGGCTGCTGCCTTCAGCTTGGGTCATGATCTCAGGGTCCTGGGATTGAGCCCCACATCGGGCTCTCTGCATGCAGGAAGCCTGCTTCCCACTTCCTCTCTCTCTCTCTCTCTGCCTGCCTCTCTGCCTACTTGTGATCTCTGTCTGTCAAATAAATAAATAAAATCTTTTTAAAAAAGAAAAGTAAAACATTAAAAATAAAATTTTAATTAAAAAATTATGTAATTTTTTAAAAAGGTTAAAAATAGCAGAACCATTTTTCTTATAACTGGAAAATACATTGTATATATATCTATCAAAAATAACTTGTCGGGCACCTGCGTGGCACAGTGGGTTAAGCCACTGCCTTCGGCTCAGGTCATGATCTCAGGGTCCTGGGATCCAGCCACACATTGATCTCTCTGCTCAGTGGGGAGCCTGCTACGTCCTCTCTATCTCTGCATGCCTCTCTGCCTACTTGTAATCTCTCTCTGTCAAATAAATAAATAAAATCTTTAAAAAAATTAACTTGTCATGGGGGCGCCTAAGTGGCTCAGTGGGTTAAAGCCTCTGCCTTCGGCTCAGGTCATGATCCCAGGATCCTTGGATCCAGTCCCACATCGGGCTCTCAGCTCAGCAGGGAGCCTGCTTCCTCCTCTCTCTCTGCCTGACTCTGCCTACTTGTGATCTCCGTCAAATAAATAAATAAAATCTTTTATAAAAAAAATTAAAAAAAATAACTTATCATGTCTGGAATCAGGAGCATATGGAAAAAAACAATATCTGAGGACAATACTTCTGCCATGTTTTGTGCCTTGTTAATATTTTCAAACAGTCAGGCAACTTTTAGCTTTATTGAAATACCTGCTAAGATACCAGCAGTGCCGTTTGGAGCCCTATGACTATAAAAATTAATTGCAAATATTCAAAATGTTTACTATGGTGTCACTATTTAGGGCCACCACCAAGTATGTTTCAGAAGTAAGCATAACTGTTACTCATCTGTAAGGCAAAGGGGCATGTTTTCAGGAGTTCCATCTGCTGTACCAGGAGGTGAATCAAGTAATGATTTTTTTTTATAAAATAATTCACTTTTCAATCTAACATTCCTCATTCCACATTATAATAATAAAAACTAGGAGAAGACTAAAACAAACAAACAACTACAACTACAACAACCAGCTTTTCCTTCAGTGGAAAATTAAATATAACCCTATGAGTAGCCTGAAATTTATTTTTAAATATTTTTAAGATAAACGCTTTTGTTAGAAAACCATATATTTTATATTACTAAGAAATAACAGGCAAAGTTTTATTAACTTCTAAAAAGTCTAGTTACTTCTATTTATCTATTAATTCATCTCTTTATGAAGTAGAACATGATCACACCTATTGTATCTACCCAAGTTTGTATGCTTAGGTTATTTTATGTTTGCTATTTCCTTGCTTAATTTTTACAATATTTGATACATAATAGTATCTTTAAGTCCATCTACGGTTTCACAGAATTTGTTTAAACTTCATAAAAAAGTAACATACTTTTTGCACTGTCCTTGTTTTAATTCTCTATTAACTTTCCAAGATATATTCACTTTAGAGTGTGTAGCTATCATTTATTTTTATTCCTCCATAATGCTATGTTTACAAATTTGTATTTATCTGTACTTTTAAAAATATCTTAATTATATACCATTTCTTATCTCACGTAACACTCATGTTACTTCTACACT
>NW_026747718.1:0-1044 GCF_022355385.1 Mustela nigripes
TTGTGACCCTCAGCCTTAGCCCAGTCCTCAGGTAAGGCCTCTCAGTGGCTGGATGGAGAGACAGCATATTGGGCTTGCCATGCCCCTAGGCCCCAATTTTTAACCATAGTTCGGGTTGTCCCTTCAGTCTTCCACAGGGCTCTGCTTTGGAATTCCTCTTTGGTGGGACACCTGACGAAACAAACCTGAAAGGAGTCCTCCCATCCCACAGATTGACGAAAAACAATTGAGATCGGGCCAAGTCCACAGAGAGCACGATTCGTCCATGGCCCATGAGGCCTCCGCAACATTCCACGGCCATCGCGGATACAAAATCCAGAGACAAAAGTCTGAGCACGCGCCTCAGACTCGCTCATTCTTCATATCCTGAATAGTTTTTTCAGATAAGAACCTACAAAGCACTCGAATGCACCCAAAATATATAGTCTAACCTGGGCACTAATGCACTGTCTGACAACCTGAGCCCGGACCTCGTGACCAACACCCAGACAGCTGACCGCACACTGAGCCCATCAGACCCGCCATGGCCTTAGGTCAACATCTCTTCCCTACCTCAGTTTCCAGGCTTCAGAACCTAGATCTTATCTACAATCACTTCCCATGGGTCACTGTGATGTAGAAATCAGAAATCTTCCTTACCCATGGCAAGAAACCTTGTGGTTGGCATGTGGTCCACCGTTCAGTGTAGGAAAAACCAGCTTTCACCCTGAGGCCCCGCCCATTCTTTAGTACGACGAGAGCATAAAGACGCATTGTGACCCTCAGTGTGAGTCCTGTCCTCTAGTACGTCCTCTCAGTGGCTGGACCATTAGATGTCATAATGGGCTTGACATGTCCCTAGGCCCCAAATTTTAACCAGATTTATGGTTGTCCAGTCGCCCCTCCCCAGGGCTCTACTCTGGAATCCTTCATTTGGTGGGACACCCGAGGTTGAAAAACAAAACAAACAAAAAAAAAAACAAATCAACAACAACAGAACAACGGACTTCTTCCATCCCACAGATTGACCCCAAACTCTTTGGACGGTGCCAAACCCCCAGAGAG
>NW_026747718.1:1144-2053 GCF_022355385.1 Mustela nigripes
CAGAGTAGAGCCCTGGGGAGGGGCTCTACTCTGGAATCCTTCATTTGGTGGGACACCCGAGGTTGAAAAACAAAACAAACAAAAAAAAAAACAAATCAACAACAACAGAACAACGGACTTCTTCCATCCCACAGATTGACCCCAAACTCTTTGGACGGTGCCAAACCCCCAGAGAGTAAGACTCGTCAATTTCCCATGACGTCACCCGGAAATTTCACGACCATGTGTGACACGATATCCAGAGACAAAAACTTGAGCAAGAACCTCACACTCGCCCTTTTTTCATATCCCGAAGTGTTCTCCTCATGGTCTGTAGATCAGTCCTGCCCTACCTATGACCCGAAACATAAGCCGAGTTTGTGTTTTCAGACAACTGTCCAAACAGGCCTGGCCTATACACCCTACAGGCTCAGGCCACTGGTGCCAAACCTGACGACTGCGATTGCCCTCTCCAAGGGAATTGTATGTGTCCATTCCAAAGCCACAACCCTACTAAGAAGATAAACCTCCAAAGTCCCTGAGGCCATCCCAATATTTGTGTCTTCCCAGGACAAACGGGGCTATCTGGGCCTATCTGAGCACCTACCGGCACTCAGACCCTTAGACTGTTGTCCCCAGAAGTAAAAAGGAACGAACAGGGCCTTAGGCACATATCGGATTCATTGCTTTGGTTTCAGGCATCTCTCCTCAGAGGGCTGTATTTCAATAACAGCATATGGCTGTTTCTTGACTCACCCATCAGAACAAATCTCATCTACAAATGGGAATCTTGCACGATGGAGCTATGTCAAAGCCTCTCTTTAGGAGAACACTTCAGGGCCCCAGTGCCTCCGCTTCATTCCAAGGTCTCCATAGACACAAAATCATATTAGGACACATCCACGGGAGAGTCCATTTCAACTCAGCCTC
>NW_026747719.1:0-2053 GCF_022355385.1 Mustela nigripes
TGGTCTTCTATATCACTAATTCTTTCTTCTGCCTCATTTATCCTAGCAGTGAGAGCCTCCATTTTTGATTGCACCTCATTAATAGCTTTTTTGATTTCAACTTGGTTAGATTTTAGTTCTTTTATTTTTCCAGAAAGGGCTTTTATATCTCTCAAGAGGGTGTCTCTAATATCTTCCATGCCTTTTTTGAGCCCGGTTAGAACCTTCAGAATTGTCATTCTGAACTCTAGATCTGACATATTACCAATGTCTGTATTGATTAGGTCCCTAGCCTTCGGTACTGCCTCTTGTTCTTTTTTTTGTGGTGAATTTTTCCGTCTTTTCATTTTGTCCAGATAAGAGTATATGAAGGAGCAAGGAAAATACTAAAAGGGTGGCAACAACCCTAGGAAAATATGCTTTAACCAAATTAGTAGAGATCCCAAATTGTGAGGGGCGGAGAAAGGGGATAAAATGAGGTTCAAAAAGGAAGAAAGAAAAAAAAAATAAAAAGGAAAAAAGAAAGGAAAAGAATAAAAAAAGAAAAAATAAGAAAAATATAAAAAAGAAAAAAATATATATATTAGATAAACTAGTTTAAAAACGTTAAAAAAGAAAAAGGTAAAAGTTAAAAATTTTTTTTTTCCAGAAGGCGAGAAAAAAACAAAAAAATGAAAAAGAAAAAAATTAAATTAACTGCAAGACTAAAACAAATCACAGGGAAAACGCCATGAGTTCCGTGCTTTGCTTTCTACTCCTCTGGAATTCTGGGGCTCTCCTTGGTATTGAAACCGCACTCCTTGGTATGTGAACTTGGTCTCGGCTGGATTTCTTTGATCTTCTGGGGGAGAGGCCTGTTGTAGTGATTTTCAAGTGTCTTTGCCCCAGGCGGAATTGCACTGCCCTTACCAGGGGCCGGGGTGAGTAATCCGCTCGGTTTGCTTTCAGGAGCATTTGTTCCCTGAGCGCTTTCCGTAGAGTTCCGGAGGACGGGGAATACAAATGGCGGCCTCCTGGTCTTCGGCCTGGAGGAGCCAAGAGCCCAGGTCCGCACTCCTCAGTGCGCCCTCAGAGAACAGTGCCAAGTTATTCCCGTCTTCCTGACCTCTGGCCATGCTCCGAGCTCACCGAGCCTGCGACCAGTTCAAGGTAACACCGAACTGTGAGCTTACTGTCAGCTCTGTCTCTGTAGCCGGCTTTCCCGTTCCAATACCCACAAGCTCTGAGACACTCAGACACTCCCGATCCTTCTGTGACCCTGCGGGACCTGAGGCCACGCTGACCCCGCGTGGGCTTCGCCGGTGTAGCCTCTGGAGCGATGTCCCTCAGCGGAACTGACTTTTAAAAGTCCTGATTTTGTGCGCTATTGCTCCGCCGCTTGCCAGGAGCCGGCCCCTCCCCCCGGGGTCTATCTTCCCGTCGCTTTGGATTCACTTCTCCGCCAGTCTTACCTTTCAGAAAGTGGTTGTTTTTCTGTTTCCAGTATTGCTGTTCTTCTTCTCTTCAATCTGCCAATGGATTTTCAGGTGTTTGCAATCTTTAGATAAGCTATCTAGCTGATCTCCGGCTAGCTGAAGTAGTCTCAGCCTTCTACTTCTCTGCCATCTTGACTCCTCCTCCCATAGATACAACTTTTAAAAAAAGTCAGGTGTGGTGCATAAACAATGAATTCTAGAACACTGAAAAGAAATTTAAAAAAAAACTAATAAAAATTAAATAAAATTCATTCTCACAATTCTTGTTCTTTTTAATTTTTTAACCTACTTACCATTACAACTAGAGTTTTAATGCAGCATATTACATAACAACTTTTTAACTTGAACTTTTTTCATACATATACCTGTGTTTTTCTTCTTTTCTATTTTTTTAATATACTTATAGATATAAGCTTCAAGGTAACACTCTTTCCTGAATCAATGCTACCCTTATATATAAACCAGTTTTGATCCCCTGTTATCTCTGGAAAGTTGAGTCCTTTAACAAAGATATCAAGATAGACCCAGGATGGACCAAAATAAGCTTTCTCTCCCACACTGAGGACTTATAACCACCCTCCCATCTTTTTCTTCTGTCA
>NW_026747720.1:0-2053 GCF_022355385.1 Mustela nigripes
AGAAAGAACATTCCTGAACGTCATCAAATCTAACTATGAAAGACCCATAGCAAATATCATCCTCAATGGGAAAAAGCTTGCAGTCTTCCCGTTGAGATCAGGAACAAGTCAAGGATGCCCTGTCTTACCACTCTTGTTCAATATAGTATTAGAAGTCCTAGCAACAGCAATCAGACAACAAAGAGAAATAAAAGGTATCCAAGCTGGCAATGAAGAAGTCAAACTCTCTCTTCGCAGATGACATGATTCTTTATATGGAAAACCCAAACTACTAGAACTCATACAGCAATTCAGCAACGTGGCAGGATACAAAGTCAATGTACAGAAATCAGTGGCTTTCTTATACACTAACAATGAAAATACAGAAAGGGAAATTAGAGAATCACTTTTATTTACTATAGCACCAGAGCCATAGGATACCTGGGAATAAAGCTTACCAAAGAGGTAAAGGATCTGTACTTGAGGAACTACAGAACACTCATGAAAGAAACTGAAAGACACAAAAAGATGGAAGACCATTCCATACTCTTGGATCGGAAGAATAAACATTGTTAAATTGTCTATACTGCCTAGAGCAATCTATACTTTTAATGCCATTCTGATCAAAATTCCACCGGTATTCCTCAAAGATCTGGAGCAAATAATCCAAAAATTTGTATGGAATCAGTAGAGACTCTGAATCGCTAAGGAATTGTGGAAAAACAAAAATAAAACAGGGGCATCACATTACCTGATTTCAAGCTTTATTACAATGCTGTGACACCAAAACAGCATGGCACTGACATTAAAACAGACACATAGACCAGTGGAACAGAGTAGAGAGCCCAGATATGGACCCTCAACTCTATGGGCAGATAATCCTCGACAAAACAGGAAAAAAATATACAATGGAAAAAAGACAGTATCTTCAATAAATGGTGCTGGGAAAACTGGACAGCTATGTGTAGAAGAATGAAACTCGACCATTCTCTAACACCGTACACAAAGATAAACTCAAAATGGATAAAAGACCTCAACGTGACTCAGGAATCCATCAGCATCCTTGTGGAGTACATAGGCAGCAATCTCTTCAATATCAGCCACACAAACTTCTTTCAAGTTATGTCTCCAAAGGCAAAGGAAACAAAAGCAAAATTAAACCTTTCAGACTTCATCAAAATCAAAAGCTTCTGCACAGCAAAGGAAACAGTCAAAAAAACAAAGGTGCAAGCCACGGAATGGGAGAAGATATTTGCAAATGACAGTGCAGACAAAATATTGATATCCAGGATCTATAATGAACTCCTCAAATTCAACACGCACAAAACAGACAATCATATCAAAAAATGGGCAGAAGATATAAATATAAACTTCTCCAATGAAGACATAAAAATTGCTATCAGACACATGAAAAAAATGTACATCATCACTAGCCCTTAGGGAGATTCAAATTAAAACCACATTGAGATATCACGTTTCACCAGTTAGAATGGTCATTAGCAAGACAGGAAACAACTTGTGTTGGAGGGGATATGGAGAAAGGGGAACCCTCTTTCTCTGTTGGTGGGAATGTAAGTTGTTGCAGCCTCTTTGGAGAACAGTGTGGAGATGCCTCAAGAAATTAAAAATAGAACTTCCCTATGACCCTGCAATTTCACTTCTGGATATTTACCCCAAAGATACAGATGTCATGTAAAGAAGGGCCATCTGTACCCCAATGAGTATAGCAGCAATGGCCACGGTAGCCAAACTATGGAAAAAACCAAGATGCCCTTCAACGGACGAATGGATAAGGAAGATGTGGTCCATATACACTATGGATGCATACCCAACTTTTGTAGCAACATGGACGGGACTGGAAGAGATAATGCTGAGTGAAATCAGTCAAGCAGAGAGTGTCAATTATCATATGGTTCACTTATTTGTGGAGTATAACAAATAGCATGGAGGACATGGGGAGTTAGAGAGAAGGGAGTTGGGGGAAATTGGAAGGGGAGGTGAACCATGAGAGACTATGGACTCTATAAAACAATCTGAGGGGTTTGAATTGGCGGGTGGGTGGGAGGTTGGGGGA
>NW_026747721.1:0-2052 GCF_022355385.1 Mustela nigripes
TGGGAAGAGATGATGACCTAAGGCCATGGCGGGTCTGATGTGCTCAGTGTGCGGTCAGCTGTCTGGGTGTTGGTCACGATGTCCGGGCTCAGGTTGTCAGACAGTGTATTAGCCCAGGTTAGAGTATATATTTTGGGTGCATCCGAGTGCCGTTTAGGTTCTCATCTGAAGAACTCTTCAGGATATGTAGAATGAGCGAGTCTGAAGTGCGTTCTCAGGTTTTGTCTCTCGATTTTGTATCAGCGATGTCCGTGGAATGTTGGGGAGGCCTCATGGCCCATGGACGAATCTTGCTCTCTGTGGATTTGGCGCGATCCCAATTGTTTTTCGTCAATCTGTGGGATGGGAGGACTCCTTTCAGGTTTTTTACCTCAGGGGACCCACCAAAATAGGAATTCCAAAGCAGAGCACTGGGGAAGAGTGAAGGGACATCCCGAACTACGGTTAAAAATTGGGGCCTAGGGGCATGGCAAGCCCAATATGCTGTCTCTCCATCCAGCCACTGAGAGGCCTTACCTGAGGACTGTGCTCAGGCTGAGGGTCACAATGTGTGTTTGTGACCAATGTGGCCCACAAGCATGGCCGGGTCCTCATGGGCCACACTGGTTTCAACTACACTGAACCTTGGACAACATGCCAACCACAAAGTTTCTTGCCATGGGGAAAGAGTTCTGATTTCTGCATCATTTTCAAACCCGGGCCGTGATTGGAGATAAGGTCTAGGTTCTCAGGTCTGAAAACCGAGGTTGAGAAGAGATGACGACCTAAGGCCATGGCGGGTCTGATGTGCTCAGTCTGCGGCCAGCTGTCTCGGTGGGGCCAGGGGTTCCAGGATCAGGCTGTGTCAGAAAGGGCATTAGTGCCCAGGTCACCTATATATTTGGGTTACAGCCGAATGGCGTGCTGGTTGATCCTCATTGGGGGTTTCTGTGTAGCCCCAGAGGGCAATGTTTTTCTTCTGGAGGGCAGGCAGAGTGCTGCATTGTAGTCTGGATTGCCAAACTGGAGGGCTTGTGGGCCAGTAGTCAGAGGACAGAAGTCTGAGAAACCAAGCTAGGCCTAGGATTCTGGGTGAGGATATGACAGGCACAATCTACAGACCTGAATCGAGATCTCGTGCATCTGAAGTCAGGGCGAGGATCAGACGATCGCTCAGGTTGGACCTTCTGTCCCTGATGGCCCATTCTTGAAGGGGGGGATCACGAGGCCATGGGTGTTTTCACACGATAGGCGATGTGAGAAGCTCCCAACTGCAAAGATTCTTCTGCAGGACAATTGAGTCCTGTTGGTTGGCTCCAGGACAACGATTCCGAGCAGGGTTCTAAGGATGGATGACTGGGTAGCCCACCTCACATTCCAATGGTCTCCAAGCAACAAGACAGGTTAGATCTGCTGGATCTGGGGGAGCAATCGAGGAGGCTGAGTTGAAATGGACTCGCCCGTGGATGTGTCCTAATATGATTTTGTATCTATGGAGACCTTGGAATGAAGCGGTGACACTGGGGCTCTGAAGGGTTCTCTTAAAGAGGGGCTTTCACACAGCTCCATCGTGCAAGTTTCCCATGTGTAGATGAGATTTTCTGATGGGTGAGTCAAGAAACATGCATATGCTGTTATTGAAATCCAGGCCTCTGAGGAGAGATGCCTGGAAGCCAAATCAATGGATCCGATAGTTGCCTAGTTGCCTATTCGTTCCTTTTTACCTCTGGGGACATCAGTGTACGGGTCAGAGTGCAGGTAGGTGCTCAGATGGGCCCAGATTGCCCCTGTTTGTCCTGGGAAGCCACAAATATTGGGATGGCCTAGGGACGTTGGAGTTTTATCCTCTTAGGGTTTTGGCCATTGGAATGGGCACATACATTTCCCTTGGAGAGGGCAAGCACAGTCGTCAGGCTTGGCTTCAGGGGCCTGAGCCTGTAGGGTGTGTAAGCCAGGGCTGTTTGGACAGTTGTCTGAAAACACTACTCGGCTTATGTTTTGGGTCATAGGTATGGCAGGACTGATCTACAGACCATGAGGAGAACTCTTCAGGATATGAAAAAAGGGCGAGTG
>NW_026747722.1:0-2052 GCF_022355385.1 Mustela nigripes
TGACCCTGACCCTGAACATGACTGTGATCCTGACCTGAACCCTAAACCTAAACCTAAGCCTGACACTGACCCTGATGTGGACCCTGAACCTAAACCTAACTCTGACATTACCGTAACCATGACTCATACCAAACCAGGACCCTGACCCTGACCCTAATCCTAACCCTGATGCTGACCTAACCCTGACCCTAACCCTATCCCTGACCGTGACTGTGAGCCTGACGCTAACCCTAAACCTAAAGGTAATTCTAACCATGACCCTCTTCGGACCCTGAACCTACACCTAATGCTGACCGTTACCCTAACACTAACCCCTACCCTAAACCAAACCCTAACCCTGACCTTATGCTGTCAATCCTAACCCTATCCATAATCCTATTTCTAAATCTAACCCTAACCCCAATCCCAAACCCTTCCGCCAAAACCTAACTGTGACACTGAACCGAACATTGACCCTAAACCAAAGCCTGACATTAAACCTGACCCTGGCCCTGACCCTCACCTGACCCTGACCCTGTCCCTAATCCTAACCATGACACTAACACTGACCACTACATTACCCTGTCCCTGACGCGAAAGTAGACTTTAAACCAATACCTGAACATGACCGTAAACCTGACACTGGCGCTAAACTTCACCCTGATCCTGACCTAGACCATGACCATAAACCTAAACCTGACCCTAAAGGTGACGCCGACCCTGACCTGAACACTAAACCTGACCCTGACTGAGAGCCTGACCCTAACTCTAACCCTAAATGTAACCCAGACCCTGACACTAACACAGGCTATACCCCGAATCCTAATGCTGAACCTAACCCTAACACTAACCCCTAACCCTACCACGGACCCTGACCCTAACAAGTTCTAACCCTAACCGTCAACCTAACGCTAAACGTAGAACTAACCCTAAACATTAATAATAACCCTGACCCTATACCTGACTATGATCATAACCCTAAACCTGAACTTTGCCTATACCAGACCCTGACCTTAAACCTGACCCTGGCCCTGACCCTAAACCTAACCATGACCCTAACAATGTCCACTACATAACCCTGTCCCTGTCCTGAATGTGGACTTTAAAACTGTCCCAAACCTAACCCTGACCTGACATGACCTTCCCCCCAAACCAAAACTTGACCTGACCCTAAAACTGACCATGACCCTGAACCTGACCCTAAACCTAACCATCAGCCTAACACTGACCCTGAGCCTGACTCTGACCGTAACCCTATCCCTGAACCTACTGTGATCCTGACCTTAAACCTAACCATGAACCTAACCCTAACCCTGACCCCTACCCTAAACCGTACTCTAACCCTGACCCCAAAGACGTCTAACCCTAACCCTGACCCTAAGTCATTCTTAACCCTAACCCTAACACTAACCTGGTCTAAACCCAGCTCTGTTCCCTCCAGCGGAGAAAACAGCTGCACCCAGGCCTCCCAGGGGCTGGGGGGAGGCTGTATGGGGGTCACTGGATGGGCACTGCATTGAGTGGAGTGTGAGCCTTGAGCAGCTTGGGGACCGGCGGCTCAAGGAGCTCTGGTGGAGCAGGAATTTCAGTAAGGAGCCCCCAGACAGTCGTGACCTCACTTGCTTGACGACAGAGCCCAACGGAATTGAAACCCACGTATCCAGGCACCCCATTACAGAGAAAACCGCCATGCCCAGCTCATTTCTAGGCACATCCTAAAGGAAGCGACATGTTCTCTGCTGTACTAAAGCCGAGAGGATGCAGGGAAAAGAGAGCTCCCTGCCAGACACGTCCCCTCCCTGGCAAGTCATATCAGGTATCCCCAAGGCCGCAGGCCCTTTGGCTAATAAAATTAAAAGGTGACACCAGGAGTCGTCGGCTCCGAACCTCCTCACCCCACCAAACCTGACTTAGGTTCTGGGACTTCATCATTTTTGGCGAGCCAGCAGGAGTTTTTGTGAGTCTTTACATTTGGACTCTGAGCTTCGGTGCAAAATTGGAGTGGAGGAGTCAAGATGGCGGAGAAGTAGCAGGCCGAGACTACTTCAGCTAGCCGGAGATCAGCTAGATAGC
>NW_026747723.1:0-2051 GCF_022355385.1 Mustela nigripes
GGGCCGGCGGGCACGCGGCGCTCCGGGGCGCCCGCCCCCGCCCCCGGCCGCCCGCAGAGCGGCTGTCAGCCCTGGGGCCGCCCCTCCTGCCCGAGCCGGACCGCGCGGTGGCGGCAGGTCCACGGCCCGCTCGTGCCTTTGTGCCTGCTGTCCGCGCGGCCGGTCCCTCCGTGGGCCCCGGCGAGCGGGCACCCCTGTGAGCCGCCGCAGGTACAAAGGGGCGCTCGGAGGGCAGCCCCCGCCTGCCCCGGGCCGGCCCCAGAGCGCGCGCCCCGCGGGCACTGCCTTGCCGCGTGCTGTCCCCCCGCACCCAGCCCCGTGCGCGCAAGTGCTGACGCGGCCGGCCTCAGCGGAGAGGCAGCTCCGCACCCCGGTGCCCGCGCCGCTGGGCACAGGTGCGGCTGGCTCTGGCGACCAGCTCTTAGCCCCCTGCTTCCCCGAGGGCAGTGCCAGGGACGTGGCTGCCCGTGCTGCCCGCGGTGCCGGGAGGGTCCCCGTGGCGAGAGTCCGACCGGTGCTGACCCGGCGGGAGCAGCGGGGGCTGGTGCGGTTCCTCCTTCTGGCCTCTGTCCCAGTACCGCTTCCGAGCCCCGAGCTCTCCGCCCAGCCCTGAGTGTTCCCGGGGTTGTCTGGGTGAGCAGATAAGGTCGTCATGGAAGGAAGGACGGAGGAGAAGGGGGGAAGCGGGGGGACTTAGGCAGTGCCACTCTCTAGCACCCCGCTTCTCTTTCAGATGCCCCTTGGTGCGGCCACTGCAAGGCTCTGGCCCCCGAGTACGCCAAAGCCGCTGGGAAGCTGAAGGCAGAAGGTTCGGAGATCAGGCTGGCCAAGGTGGATGCCACGGAAGAGTCTGATCTGGCCCAGCAGTATGGCGTCCGCGGCTACCCTACGATCAAGTTCTTCAAGAACGGAGACACAGCTGCTCCCAGGGAGTACACAGGTGTGACTGCCGCGCTGCCCCCGAACGAGGAGCGGGGAGGGGGGCTGTTCTCCATCCAGTTCCGCCTCTCAGGCCCTTGTGAGGAGTGTCCGGCCATCCCTGCAGCGTCTTTCTGGTGGAGACAGACACCCTTCAGGGCTGGCGAGCTGCGGGCTGAGGCGCGTCCCGAGACCGACCCCGGAGGAGAGGAAGGCTGGGGCCCTTGGGACCACACCCGGGAGCGAGTGTAGTGACCGCAAACTCGGGTGTCCAGCCACCGAGCCGAGTGCCGCCGGGGACAGGCCGGCATCGGGCACCTGTCACCGCCGAGCTCTGCGGAGCTCTGCGGCGCGAGCCCTTGTGGCTGCCTCGGGCTGGGCCCCTGTGGCCTGGTAGGTACTGATGAGAGGAGAGACTTTTGTCTCTAGAACCGGTTCTGTGGCTCTGCTGTCGGAGAGCTCTGCAGGAGCCTCGTTAATCCTGATGCCGGCGACTCTGGGCTCCTTCCTGTGCTGCTGTTTTATGGTTCTGGTGTTCGCTTTGGGAACAGGAAGCACACAGTTGTACGATCCCATCGCTGACGCGTAGCTTTGGCGAATGAGACAGCCACTCCTAATCCACCTGTAACTGGTGACTCAGCCTTGAGCCGCCACTTGGCAGAGCCCTTTCTCGGTGCGAGCTCCCGCAGCCCTTCTCAGGTCGGACCAGGCAGCCCAGCTGCGGGGGGGAGCGATTGGCTCAGAAGGAGCAGGCTTCTAGCTGTCCATCTTGTTGGCCCTGGGTGGCATGCAGGTGCACCATCGCTCTGCCCTGCTGGTCCGGCAGGCACATGTGGTCGGCCACCCCGCGGACAGCGACACCGGAGTGGCCGGGATGCCCAAGGCCAGCCGGAGCTCTGCCTGTTGTCACGGGGAAAGCTGGTGTTCAGCAGACTTCCCAGGCAGCCCTCTTACTTTTTTCTTTTTTTAAAGTTGCACCACATCTTTTTTCTTTTTTTTTTTTTTTTAAAGATTTTGTTTTTTATTTATTTATTTGACAGACAAAGATCACAAGTAGGCAGAGAGGCAGGCAGAGAGAGAGGAGGAAGCAGGCTCTCTGCCGAGCAGAGAGCCCGATGTGGGGCTCGATCCCA
>NW_026747724.1:0-2051 GCF_022355385.1 Mustela nigripes
CAACTTATTAATGCCACTTTGGTCAGATGTAAGTGGTTTCTAACTTACGAATGACTTGTATTTTAACAGTTTGTAATCTTGTAAATACCCCCCCACACACGTAATCTACGTGTGGTTAGGTTCCTGGGCTGATCTACAAAAACTGTGTAATCCCTAATGGAACTGAAGGATAATATAAATAAAATGTAATACTTAATAAATGTTACATTTGCATGTTCTCTCAGAAAAATCTCTGTTGTGGGAATGGGACTCCCCACCTCTAAGCCATTGGGAATATGAACTCCACCTGGGTGAACAGTGGAGGGGGAGTTGTGGCATCACTTCTAACAGAAAACTGTGCTGCCCTGTCTCTCCCCCCCTGCCCCCCCATCTGTCTGGTGCCCTGACTTCCGGCCTCTGTCCGTTCTGATGCCCTGTCGTAAACTTGTCATAAACGACACCATCCTTCCTTGCGTGTCTCCTCTAGCTTGAGTGGCCTCGTGCATCCCTCCCCTTAAACAGTGCCTGCATCCTAGAGAGAATATAAGGAGAACATAATATAAGGGAAGACACAGTACATGGTTAGAACCAAGAAAAATGCAGAGTCACGAAAATATCAGTGCTGAGAAGCCTAGGGGAGGGGCAGGCAGGAAAGAGTTCGTGAAATAGGTAAAAATCTTGAGTTGTGCCTTGAGGTAGCCAATACTTTCCATGGTTTATGTCTCATTTGAATTTTACAAAATCTTGTTAAAGGTACTTTTCCTTGGAATGGAAGGAATTTTCGTGGTCCACTGTTGGATTCCACACCAGCCGCTGTGGGGCTCTCCCACTGCCTCTTTGGTGTGCCTCTTCCTCCCGGGGCCTCATAGTGGTGTTGTTTCCCAAGTCTAGCCTTCCTTTGGCCTCCCACTCTCCTCTTGAAGCCCCTCCCTAGAGGCAGATTTGCTCTACTCACACAGGCTCCCGTTCCGCCTCACCCCCTGCCATCACCGTATCCCCTCCCTTTTCAATGGCCTGTCTTTATGGCCACTTTGGTCCTGCTCAGCCACAGGCCTGACCTGCCTTTCTGCTCCCAACTCTGAAGCTGTTCTGTGAGATTCTCAGACCACTGAGGGATCCGACTATATCTGTCTTCATTGTATCCCTGTGGGCTGCCACAATACTGATGTCCAGGAGGGGTTTCATAATGTTGATGGAGTGAATTAATTTACCTTCCTGTGGAATTTTTGTGATATGCCTACTTCATTCTAGTTGTTTCTGTTAACCTTTGTTTTGGCCCTAATTCCTAATTATCTCTTTATTCATTAGCTTCTGGGCATGTTTCTCCACCTCTGCACTCTGCCTTTTTCTGGTCTTCTGTTTTTCATTCTTGATTCCTGGTATTTCCATACCCACATTTCATCATCATGCATCAGTGCTTTGACATTTTCTCATTCTCCAAAATAGGCAGAATCTAAAAACCTCATCTCAGTGACGTTGGCCCTCCATTCCTATTTCTGCTTCTCTCCAGAAGGAAGCCTGAAGTGCACATGGCTGTGTGCCTGTCTGACCCTGCCCCTGAGTGTGTCTGCACTTACATCTGCTCCCCATCCCCTACCTACCTTGGCAGCTGTGTACACATGGCTTTCAGAGTCCGATTCGAGCCCGGTCGCATTTCTAGACTCTCCTGTACTTTGCTTCATATTATCTGTTCTCCATTCTAAGCCCCCTCATCCCCATAACTTTCACTGTATATGTGTCATTCTTCTTCTGGCCATGTGACCCTGCCTTCGTGTCATTATGCCCCCAGATCATGAGTCCCCTCAACAGTAACTGTGTCTGGTATATCATTTTTTTTTTTTTTTTGGTCAATATCTGCAAAGTACTGGTGCACAGGTATTAAGTTCTGTGGAATTGAATGAGATGTAGGAACTTGATAATGTGACAAAACAATGTCTGTAATATGTTTTTTTTTTATTATTCTTTTAAAGAGTCTCAGGTCATCTGTCAGTGAAGGAATTCGGGCAGTAGATGAACGAATGTGTTAACAAGAGGACATAAGGAAGAAAAAGGTACCCTCCAGTAGATTTCTT
>NW_026747725.1:0-2051 GCF_022355385.1 Mustela nigripes
ACACTGAGCACATCAGACCCGCCATGGCCTTAGGTCATCATCTCTTTCCTACCTCAGTTTTCAGGCTTCAGAATCTAGACCTTATCTCCAATCATTGCCCAGGGGTGACTGTGATGCAGAAATCAGAACTCTTCCTTACCCATGGCAAGAAACCTTGTGGTTGGCATGTTGTCCACCGTTCAGAGTAGGAGAAACCAGAATTAACCCTGAGGCCCCGCCCATTCTTGAGTGTGACGAGGGCATAAACACGCATTGTGACCCTCAGCGTGAGTCCTGTCCTCTAGTACGTCCTCTCTGTGTCTGGACCATTAGATGTCATGATGGGCTAGACATGTCCGTAGGCCCCAAATTATAACCAGATTTCTGGTTGTCCTGGGCCCCTCCCCAGGACTCTACTCTGGAATCCCTCATTTGGTCGGACACCTGAGATTGTAAAACAAAAGAAAACAATCAACAACAACAGAGCAACGGACTTCTTCCATCCCACAGAATAACCCCAAACTCTTTGGACAGGGCCAAACCCCCAGAGAGTAAGACTCGTCCATTTTCCATGAAGTCACCCTGAAATTTCACGACCATGAGTGACACGATATCCAGAGACAGAAACTTGAGCAGAGCCTCACATTCGCCCTTTTTTCATATCTTGAAGAGTTCTCCTCATGGTCTGTAGATCAGTCCTGCCATACCTATGACCCGAAACATAAGCCAAGTGTGTTTTCAGACAACTGTCCAAACAGCCCTGGCCTACACACCCTACAGGCTCAGGCCCCTGGAGCCAAACAAGACAACTGTACTTGCCCTCTCCAAGGGAATTGTATCTGCCCATTTCAATGGCCACAACCCTACTAAGAGTATAAACCTCCAAAGTCCCTGAGGCCATCCCAATATTTGTGGATTCCCAGGACAAATGGTACAATCTGGGCCCATCTGAGCACCTACCGGCACTCAGACCCGTAGACTGATGTCCCCAGAGGTAAAAAGGAACGACAGGCCCCTAGGCACCTATTGGATCCATTGCTTTGGTTTCCAGGCATCTCTCCTCAGAGGCCTGGATTTCAATAACAGCATATGGCTGTTTCTTGACTAACCCATCAGAACAAATCTCATCTACACATGGGGAACTTGCACGATGGAGCTCTGTGAAAGCCTCTCTTTAGGAGAACCCTTCAGGGCCCCAATGCCACCGCTTCATTCCAAGGTCTCCATAGACACAAAATCATATTAGGACACATCCACGGGAGAGTCCATTTAAACTCAGCCCCCTCGGATGGTCCCACAGATCCAGCAGATCTAACCTGTGTTGTTGCTTGGAGACAATTGGAATGCGAGGTGGGCTACCCAGCGATCCATCCTTAGAACCCTGCTCGGAATCATTGTCCTGGAGCCAACCAACAGGTCTCAATTGTCCTGCAGAAGAATCTTTACAGTTGGGAGCTTCTCACAATTCCCATCGTGGGAAAACACCCATGGCATCGTGATCCACCCTTCACTTCAAGAAGGGGCCATCAGGGACAGAATGTCCAACCTGAGCGATCCTCTGATCCTCGTCCTGACTTCAGATGCTAGAGATCTCGATTCAGGACTGTAGATTGTGCCTGCCATATCCTCACCCAGAAACCTAGGCCTAGCTTGGGTTCTCAGACTTCCGTCCTCAGACTACTGGCCCCCAAGCCCTCCAGTTTGGCAATCCAGAACTACAATGCAGCACTCTGCCTGCCCTCCAGAAGAAAAACATTGCCCTATGGGGCTACCCATGAACCCCAAATGAGGATCAACTGGGCACGCCATTCGGGTGTATCCCAAATATATAGGCTGACCTGGGCACTAATGCCCTTTTGACACAGCTTGATCCTGGACCTCCTGGCCCCACCCAGACAGCTGCCCGCACACTGCGCACATTGGACCCGTCATGGCCTTAGGTCGTCATGTCTTGTCAACCTCGGTTTTCAGGCTTCAGAACCTAGACCTTAACTCCAATCACGGCCCGGGTTTGAAAATCATGCAGAAATCAGAACTCTTTCTCCATGGCAAGAAACCTTGTGGTTGGCATG
>NW_026747726.1:0-2051 GCF_022355385.1 Mustela nigripes
CTGTTGGCCATCTGGATGTCTTCTTTGTGGAAATGTCTGTTCATGTCCTCTGCCCATTTCTTGATTGGATTATTTGTTCTTTGGGTGTTGAGTTTGCTAAGCTCTTTATAGATTTTGGATACTAGCCTTATATCTGATATGTCGTTTGCAAATATCTTCTCCCATTCTGTCAGTTGTCTTTTGGCTTTGTTAACTGTTTCCTTTGCTGTGCAAAAGCTTTTGATCTTGATGAAATCCCGATAGTTCATTTTGGCCCTTGCTTCCCTTGCCTTTGGTGATGTTCCTAGCAAGAAATTGCTGTGGCTGAGGTCGAAGAGGTTGCTGCCTGTGTTCTCCTCAAGGATTTCGATGGATTCCTTTCTCACACTGAGTTCCTTCATCCCTTTTTAGTCGATTTTCATGTGTGGTGTAAGGAAATGGTTCAGTTTCATTTTTCTGCCTGTGGCTGTCCAATTTTCCCAACACCATTTGTTGAAGAGGCTGTCTTTTTTCCATTGGACATTCTTTCCTGCTTTGTCAAAGAAAATATATAATATAGTATATATTAGTTGACTATAGAGTTGAGGGTCTATTTCTGGACTCTCTATTTTGTTCCATTGATCTATGTGTCTGTTTTTGTGCCAGTACCATACTGGTTTTTTTTTTTTAAGATTTTATTTATTTGACATACAGAGAAATCACAAGTAGGCAGAGAGGCAGGCAGAGAGAGAGAGGAGGAAGCAGGCTCCCTGCGGAGCAGAGAGCCCAACATGGGGCTCGATCCCAGGACCCTGGGATCATGACCTGAACTGAAGGCAGAGGCTTTAACCCACTGAGCCACCCAGGTGCCCCAGGACCATACTGTCTTGATGATGACAGCTTTGTAACAGAGCTTGAAGTCTGTAATGGCGTTGCCCACAACTTTGGCTTTCTTTTTCAATATTCCTCTGGCTATACGAAGTCTGGTACCATATAAATTTTAGGATTATTTGTTCCATTTCTTTGAAAAAAAAAATGGATGGGATTTTGATAGGGATTGCATTAAATGTGTAGATTGTTTTAGGTAGCATAGACATTTTCACAATATTTGTTCTTCCACTCCATGAGCAAGGAACATTTTTCCATTTCTTTGTGTCTTCCTCAATTTCTTTCATGAATTCTTTATAGTTTTCTGACTATGGATCCTTGCCTCTTTGGTTCGGTTTGTTCCTAGGTATCTTATGGTTTGGGGTACAATTATAAATGGGATTGACTCCTTAATTTCTCTTTCTTCTGTCTTGTTGTTGGTGTCAAGAAATGTAACTGATTTCTGTGCATTGATTTTATATCCTGACACTTTACTGAATTCCTGTACAAGTTCTAGCCAATGTGGAGTAGAGTCTTTGGGTTTTACACGTATAGTATCATATCAACTGCAAAGAGTGATAGTTTGACTTCTTCTTTGCTGATTTGGATGCCTTCAACTTCTTTTTGTTTTCTGATGGCTGAGGCTAGGACTACTAGTACTATGTTGAATATCAGTGGTGATAATGGATATCCCTGCCATGTTCCTGACCTTAGCAGAAAAGCTCTCAGTTTTTCTCTATTGAGAATGATATTTGCAGTTGGTTTTTCATAAATAGCTTTGATGATATTGAGGTATGTGCCCTCTATCCCTACACTTTGGAGAGTTTTGATCAAGAAGGGATGTTGTACTTTGTCAAATGCTTTTTCAGCATCTATTGAGAGTATCATATGGTTCTTGTTCTTTCTTTTATTAATGTATTTTTATCACATTGATTGATTTGTGGATATCGAACCAACCTTGCAGCCCTGGAATAAATCCCACTTGGTTGTGGTGAATAATCCTTTTAATGTTCTGTTGGATCCTATTGGTTAGTATTTTGGTGAGAATTTTCACATTTATGTTCATCAAGAGTATTGGTCTGTAATTCTCTTTTTTGATGGAATCCTTGTCTGGTTTTGGAATCAAGGTGATGCTGGCCTCATAAAAAGTTTGGAAAAGGAAAAGTTTGGAACTTTTCTTTCCATTTCTATTTTTTTGGAACAGTTTCAGGAAGTAGGAATTAATT
>NW_026747727.1:0-2051 GCF_022355385.1 Mustela nigripes
CATCAGTAGGTCACCAGGTGGAAAGGGGATAGCTTTGCATGCTTTATGTGGCGTTAAGAGACAAATCGGGCTCCCAAAAGATTTCCACTAACCAGATATCCTATCAGATGCGAGTTGAAGGTATCAAGGTGCTAAGAACCTAGGTTGGTGATTTGAACTGACTTGGTAAACTTGGAATTAATAATAAAGTGTATGCCTTTGTGTGTGTCCTACAATCTCGAAGGCATGGCTGCATCTGTACCATACCTTTCTGATTGAAGAGATTGTTCCAGGGTTTTTGGTTAAAAATTTAAATCCACCTCTAGAGATTGTTTTTTGCAGCTCAATGTAGAAGACTTCAGTGCTGAATTTCTTTCTTATGTTTGTTCTCTGGTGTTTAAGAATCAGTAGCTAATGGTTGTTTGAAATCACTTTTCTTTGGTCTGCTGTGTGTAGGGTTTATACCCCATAAAGAAGATTCATTTATTGCAAGACTTCAAAAGTGATGCAGCCTCAGAATATGTGAGCTACCGGTATTCTGTAGAGGTAGCAGTGCAAATATGCTATGTGGAAATTTTTTTAACTTTAAAAAATTTTATCTTGAAATACTTGTAGATTTATATGCAGTTATAAGAAATACTAGAGACATCTCACATCTCCTATAACCTTTATCCTGTTTTTCCCGGTGATAATGTCTTGAATGACTGTAGGAAACACTAACACATCCAGAAACTTGACACCGGCACAATCCAGACTTTATTTAAATTCCCAAGTTTTACTTAGACCTATCTGTGACATTGTCGAGTACAGGAAATGAGAAAGAAAGAGAGTGTATGCATAATTAGTTGTAGGTAATGTTACCATACATGTAGTTTGGAATGCCACCATCACAGTGAAGATACAGAGGAAGTCCGTCACAAGAATCCCTACAGTCCAGTCCTCTGCTCCCAGCCTCTTCAGCAACCACTCATCTGGACTCTCTCCAGTGATGTTGTCATTTCAAGAAAGTTTTGTAGATGGAATCCTACATATGTTACCCATTAAGTGTGGACTTTTTTTCACTTAATCATAATTTATTTAAGGTGAATTCAAATTGTGTGTTTTACTAGTTATCCCTTTGTACTCTTCAGTTGGTATTCCATGCTGTGGATATACTGAGGCTATAATATCCACCCATTGTAGGGTATTTGAATTGTTTTCAGTTTTGGGCTATGATCAGATAAAGCTGCTAGAAACACTTACGTAAAGGTTTTGGTGTGAAAATAGGTTTTTCTTTCTTTAAAATAAATGCCCAAGAATATACTTACTGAGCAATGTATTGACTGTGTTTTGGCTTTTTTTTTTTTTTTGACCATGTAGATGAGAATGAAATACCTGCTGTTAGACATTGCTAAACAATACACCTTAAATGGAAAACTGTCATCTTAAGTTCCTTTTAATTCTATTACACTTTGTGTTTGAAAACACAATCTTTTGCCTTTGGTAACTGTGAGAATTTGTTGAAAACTAAATTAGCTTCTACTAAAACTTTTGGAGGGTTGGGTTTTCACTTATAACAGCATTTTTTAATATTATTATACACAATTCACCTGTCAAACAATTTAGTGAGTTTATACATGTATCCATTAAACAGATAATTGTGGAGAGAGAATCCTGAAGCAGACTCCCCACTCACGATGAAGTCCAACGCCGGTCTGGATGCCAGGACCCTGAAATCGGGACCTGAGCTGAAACCAAGAGCTGACCGTGCATACCATTTGGTTTAAATGGTAAAGATGTTTCTTAATTCCCAAGATACCCATTGAAGGGCAAAGGTCAAAATGGCTTCAGATTGCCTTAGAGATCCAGGCTCTCTTTGCTACTTCTTGTTTCCCTAAGGCTGGTTCCTCACAGTTGGCAGAAGACCTTCACTGGTAATTTGGGCTTCAGCTCCTGGTTTAGAACACTAAAACTTTGGTTCCTTGTAGCATACACCAGGGAGAGTTTAGGCTACCATAGCATTTTCCAGGTTGTGTAGATCAGAGTTCAGGCTACTGTACCATTTTCTAGGTTGTAGCTATTATGTTTTTTGG
>NW_026747728.1:0-2051 GCF_022355385.1 Mustela nigripes
CCTGGACTGTGGGAAAGGTGATCAAGTGAGGGATTATACAGGACTGGGCAACTGAGCTCCGGGGCACCCTGAAAGGAATGGGGGATTGGGCACCTGTGGAAAGGGCTGGAGGCATCTTACAAGATTCCTGGGTCCCAACAGGGCAGATCCCTCCTACACTCCTGCTGGTGCTGGCAGGGATCTGGAAGCACCAGCAGCACCAGCAGCAGAAGTCGCAGCAGATCAATGGGATGCTGGATGGACCTGGGAATAATGGACTGGCAGGTAAGTGGAATCACTAGGCTGGGATGCCCTTGGCCTCCTCCTCCTTCCCCAGCCACCTCTCAACATCTGACTCTGACTTCACCTTCCAGAAGGGCATGGGAAAGCCAAACAGAGGTGGACACCCGCGGCCAAGGAAGGGTCCCTCCCCAGAGCTCTGTGTCCTTGTTTCTGAACAGACAGAAGGAGTCACCCGGGGCCCCTGGAACAGGGAGGGAGAATCTGGCCCCAGGGCCCTCTCTGATGGGCCTGGGGAGAATCCTGGAGGGACAGAATGTAGCACTTTTTCGCAGTCTAAAATGTCTATGTTTATTAAGGAAATGGAAAAAACAAGTTGCCAGTTGAGCCTCTGGAAGAGAACAGGACCAGTTTCCATTCTTCTAATTTCTACTCTTTGCCTGGATAATTACTTCACCTCTCCAAACCTCTGTGTCCTTCTCTGTGATGTGGGGACAGCATGGATTCATTCCTCAGGGCATGGATGCAAAGATCATCGAGATCTGTCATACAAAGCTAGTTTAAACTGATACTTATACCTATCACTATCATCATTTTTTCTTAAAGATTGAACTTGTTTTTCTCAACATTATGCTAAATAAGCTTTTATATTTACTTTCTTCAAAAGATTTTATTATTTGAGAGACAGTGAGCAAAAGTCGTGGGCAGACGCAGAGGGAGAGGGAGAGGCAGCCTCCTCTCTGAGCAGGGCTCAGTCTCAGGACAATGAGATCAGGATGAGAGGTAAAGGCAGATGCTTAACTGACTGAGCCACCCAGTCACGGAGGGGTCCTGAGAAAGAGCCCCCAGGGCTGCAGCAGTGGGAACAGCCCCAATCCCGATCCCTAGTGGGAGAGATACATCCCCAGCGCCAGGATATCCTCCAGCCCAGGGAACTCCATCTTAACAATGCCTGCCTCCCCCCACCCCGGGAAACCCCAGAGTCCAGCCAGTGCCAGTCCCTGCCTGACCCCAGCCCTTCCTCCCATTCCACTCCCTCTGCTCCATGCAGGTACCTAGTCAGGCTCTTCTTGTGGCCCATGGTCAAGGATGGGCTGTACCCCCGCCCACCCCCCAAAAGCCGAAACCAGCACTGCTTGGAGGAGTAACGCCATAGGTGGAGTCCTCGTGGTCCGCCCCTCTCCCTTCACAGCCCAGGACCTCAGCCCTTCTTAGGTCACTGGGCCTTGAGCACCCTTCAGTGCCGCCACTGCCTCCGCCGCAGGCCCTTGAGCCTCCACAGCTGCCAGTCTCCTGAGACCAGCTCCCACCTGCGCTGCCTCTACTGAGTGCATGTCATGGAGTGTGTGCTCCTTGGGGGCGTGGGGGCCTCTTGGTGACCTAGTGGCCCAGGGAGGTGGAGCGTGTGATTCCGGCAAGTGGCGATGGGCTCCAGGCCCTGCAAGTTTGCTTTAAGGGGCTGTAGTGGGGACCCAGTCCCGAAGCCGTTCCCAGGGTTGCAGTTCCCCACACTGAAGCTTGCAACTGCCAGTGCTGCTTGCTATGCCTCCAGGCTTGGAGTGCCCTGGGAGCCAGCGGGCCTCTTTCTTTTGGCCCCAGTTCCCCTGCTCCCTTCTGCTCTTCTGCCACCAGGAGCTTTGGAGCAGCCTCTCCTAAAGTCCTGGCCTCTTGCCCATACCCCAGGCCGAAGCCCCTTCCCAGGCTCCTGAGGCAAGGAGAAGTGTGCTGACAAAATAAAGACAGCAATGCATACCCTGGATAGCTAAATCCACACGTGACAACACCGAGACCAAAGGCTTAATTACACGTGCTCCATCAGACCCTGTCCAGAC
>NW_026747729.1:0-2051 GCF_022355385.1 Mustela nigripes
GCCCTCATCAAGATTCTCCTTTTACCCCTCATAGTCTTCAGAACAAACACATTTTAAATTTCTATGCAAAGCATTTGACATGATTCGCCATCTGCCTTGTGAATACTAATCCAGACTTATTTTCAACTGTTTCATCACTGTACACTTGAACAATAATTGTGTTTCTTTGAACGATGTTTTCTCATGTCTTAAGCCTCCACATTTATAGTTCTTTCTTTTCTTTATTTTTTAAAGATTTTATTTTGTCAGATACAGAGAGAGAGAAAGAGAAAGAGAGAGAGGGCACACACAGCAGGGGGATTGGAGGCAGAAGAAGGTTCCCCAATGAGCAAGGTGCCTGATTCAGGATGTGATCCCAGAACTCTGGGATCATGACCTGAGCCCAAGGCAATGCTTAACCAACTGAGCCACCCAGGCATCCCTTGCAGTTGTTTCTGGTTGGACATTCCTTCCTGAGATCTCATCTAGTGAAAGCTTTCCCAAGTTTAGTCAGAGGCTGCCTTCTCTGAGAAACCTGTCTTGGCTTCCAGGGGCACATTTCAGCACTACTTATGCTCTTATGCCTTGTCTATATTTCCATGATTCCAGCAAATAAATACATTATTAGATAATAGTAGTTATTTTGCATATCCATTTCCTAAGCTGAGAACAACTTTATATTAAAAAAAAAGTAAGTCTCTCCTTCTTCCTGTAGTTCCAGACCTATTATAACTTAATCCAAAGCAATTCATTAATAAATAAATAAATTAAACTTTATTTTTTAACCTGCCCTGAATTTATCATTAGAGGTCAAGTTGTTTGAAATAGTTTTTCAGTATTTTAAGCAGTTATAACTATAGTAGTTACTGCCTAGTGTGAACTGATTGGTGTCTTTTGGAGACACACAACAGATTCAGGTTGGCAGAGAACATATATAACATTACATGCATTGATAATGTGATGCCCACTCATAGGAAGCACAAAGGAATTCATTGGATATTTTTCAATCTCTGTTTTATTCATTTATTCATTCAGATATTATCAGCCTTGTTTTAGATATAGAATCAAAAGACAGAATAACTTTTGCGAAGTCATGACTTACCTTTAATCATTTAGAATCACAACACAAATCAGTATTGCTATGAGAATAAGGCATTCAACTTTAATTTAATGTGTCTCTAAATCTCAATAGCTTCCCATCTCATCTGTTGGAAGCAATTTATAAAGATAGATTCTATTGGTCATTTTGACAGCCTACTTAGTTTTTAAATTGCATGAATGGTGTTATTACAATAACACTTATTTTTATGATGATGGTAATTCATGCCAAATTTAGAACTTTTGCTGAAAGATTTTAACTAAGATCACCTGAAAGATAACGGTTAACACTTTGGTTTACTTTCTCAAATTTCTTTTTCAAGAACCTGTACTGCAGTGGAAAAACCAATGGGCTTTGTGGTCAAAAGTGCATTTTAATCTTGGATCCAACTGCATGATATTTGGCAAGTTACTTAGCCACTCCATGAGTTGGGTCTCTCATCTTTAAGATGGCGATAATAATAATACTTACATCATAGTTTTATTTTGAACATTAGACAACATTATAAATAAATATATATACATAATACATATATGTAAATTTATATATTTATAAATTAAAACATATAAATTTAATTTATAAATTAAAACATATATACATTTATATACATAAATGCATATATATGTGTATATATTACATGTATATCATATATATGATATGTATGTGTGCATGTGTGTGTGTGGATATAAAATTGTAAAGTCTCAGAACAGAGTCTAGAGTTGCATAAACAATCAATAAATACTGGCAGTTTTTGCATAATTTTAAAATTTCTTGGTGATGGTCTACACATGCTATTTTATACAGTGATTTATTTATTTCAAATAGTAACCTAGGCTTTTTCATGCACCATGAACATGTTCCAGCATTTGGAATACTATTAGAGATATATGTCTTATCAAAAATATAATAAAATAAAACCCCCCTTGTTCCTGAAATACTCTCTGTATACAGTCATTAAATTTTAAGTTTTACA
>NW_026747730.1:0-418 GCF_022355385.1 Mustela nigripes
ATGGGTAAGGAAGAGTTCTGATTTCTGCATCACAGTGACCCGTGGGCAGTGATTGGAGATAAGGTTAGGTTCTGAAGCCTGAAAACTGAGGTAGGGAAGAGATGATGTCATAAGGCCATGGCGGGTCTGATGTGCTCAGTGTGCGGTCAGCTGTCTGGGTGTTGTTCATGATGTCTGGGCTCAGGTTGTCAGACAGTGCATTATTGCCCAGGTTAGACTATATATCTTGGTTGGCTTCGAGTGCAGTGTAGGTTCTGATCTGAAGAACTCTTCAGGATATGAAGAATGAGCGAGTCTGAGGCGCGTGCTCAGGCTTTTGTCTCTGGATTTTGTATCAGCGATGACCGTGGAATGTTGGGGAGGCCTCATGGGCAATGGACGAATCTTGCTCTCTGTGGATTTGGCCCGATCCCAATTG
>NW_026747730.1:518-2050 GCF_022355385.1 Mustela nigripes
CTCATTCTTCATATCCTGAAGAATGAGCGAGTCTGAGGCGCGTGCTCAGGCTTTTGTCTCTGGATTTTGTATCAGCGATGACCGTGGAATGTTGGGGAGGCCTCATGGGCAATGGACGAATCTTGCTCTCTGTGGATTTGGCCCGATCCCAATTGTTTTTCATCAATCTGTGGGTTGGGAGGTCTCCTTTCAGGTTTGTTACCTCAGGTGTCCCACCAAAAGAGGAATTCCAAAGCAGAGCCCTGGGGAAGAGAGACGGGACAATCCGAACTATGGTTAAAAATTGGGGCCTAGGGGCATGGCAAGCCCAATATGCTGTCTCACCATCCAGCCTCTGAGAGGCCTCACCTGAGGACTGGGCTCAGGCTGAGGGGTCACAACGTGTGTTTGTGACCAATGTGGCCCACAAGCATGGTCGGGGCCTCATGTGCCACACTGGTTTTAACTACCCTGAACCTTGGACAACATGCCAACCACAAGGTTTTTTGCCATGGGGAAAGAGTTCTGATGTCTGCATCATTTTCAAACCCGGGCCATGATTGGAGATAAGGTCTAGGTTCTGAAGCCTGGAAACCTAGGTTGAGATGAGATGACAACCTAAGGTCATGGCGGGTCCAATGGGATCAGTGTGCGGCCAGCTGTCTGGGTGGGGCCAGGAGGTCCAGGCACAGGCTGTGTCAGCAAGGGCATTAGTGCCCAGGTCAGCCTATATATGTGGGGTACAGCCGAATGGCGTGCAGGTTGATCCTCATTTGGTGTTTCTGGGTAGCCCCAGAGGGCAATATTTTTCTTCTGGAGGGCAGGCAGAGTGCTGCATTGTAGTTCTGGATTGCCAAACTGGAGGGCTTGTGGGCCAGTAGTCTGGGAACGGAAGTCTGAAAACCCAAATTAGGCCTAGGTTTCCGGGTGAGGATATGGCAGGCACAATCTACAGACCTGAATCGAGATCTCATGCATCTGAAGTCAGGGCGAGGATCAGAGGATCGCTCAGGTTGGACATTCTGTCCCTGATGGCCCCTTCTTTAAGGGGGGTTGGATCACGAGACCGTGGGGTTTTTCTCACGATGGGAGTTGTGAGAAGCTCCCAATGGCAAAGATATTTCTGCTGGACAATTGAGACCTGTTGCTTGGCTCCAGGACAAGGATTCCGAGCAGGGTTCTAAGGATGGTTGCCTGGGTAGCCCACCTCGCAATCCAATTGTCTCCAAGCAACAAGTTCTGATTTCTGCATCACAGTGACCCGTGGGCAGTTATAGGAGATAAGGTCTAGGTTCTAAAGCCTGAAATCTGAGGTAGGGAAGAGATGATGACCTAAGGCCTTGTCGGGTCTCATGAGCTCAGGGTGCGGTCAGCTGTCTGGGTGTTGGTCACGAGGTCCGTGCTCAGGTTGTCAGACAGTGCATTAGTGCCCAGGTTAGACTATATATTTTGGGTGCCTTCGAGTGCCGTGTAGGTTCTGATCTGAAGAACTCTTCAGGATATGAAGAATGAGCGAGTCTGAGGCGCGTGCTCAGGCTTTTGTCTCTGGATCG
>NW_026747731.1:0-2050 GCF_022355385.1 Mustela nigripes
AGAGTTAATGTCCTCTGAGGACAGCTCTCAGTGAAGTGGAAATAAGAGCCATAGTTAAAATTGTCAGTTTTCAGGTCTTCATGAGGACAACTTAAAGAAGTTTCTCAGGACCTTTCAGTAAAACAAGCCTTCATTTTCTATCCACAACATTTATATCAACAATGTACCTCTTTGACAAAGTTGCTTCTTCACTGTATCACTTTCCCATTCTTTTCTACCTTCGATAATCTCCCAGATAAACTAACAGTACTCAAATCCTTTGTCCTACTCTTTGCTCTCAGGATAAATGGAGCCAAAAGACTTAGATTAATATCAAGTTCTGAATGGGATCTTTCTGTCCAGATTTTCATAAACATAGGGACCTTTGAATTATCAGGCTATAAATAAGTTCCAAATGGAGAGGGCAAAAGCAAAAAGTAGAAATTTTTATGTTTGATTTTTAATCATGATTAATTGACTTCATTGATTATTAAAAATACTAACATTATAAAAGTGTGGATCTTTGTAAAACCATGTCATAATGTAAGAAATAAGTTGCATAGTCCTTTTGAGAATATTAAACCAAGTGTTCAGGTGCCGTCTAATTTCTTGTTCAATCCAGAACTTTGGTGTGCATTATATTGAGGAATAGGATTTTGAAGTCCAGACAGACTAACAGAAAACTGATCCAAATGTGTGTGTTTATATTTCTGCTTTTGTTGTAAAAATCAAAGTGTGATGGCTAGTTTAAAATGGTAAAACTGGGGCGCCTGGGTGGCTCAGTGGGTTAAACAGCTGCCTTCGGCTCAGGTCATGATCTCAGGGTCCTGGGATCGAGTCCCGCATCGGGCTCTCTGCTCAGCAGGGAGCCTGCTTCCCTCTCTCTCTGCCTGCCTCTCCATCTACTTGTGATTTCTCTCTGTCAAATGAATAAATAAAATCTTTAAAAATAAATAAATAAATAAATAAAATGGTAAAACTAATAATGTTCATGGACTCTATTATAAATTTTCTAAATGTATGGGAAGAATCCAATAAACATAGAATTAATTGATTTGCAAATCCTCAAAGAGCTACAGGATCAGGTAGTGGTATGTTCTGATTCAACAGCATCATAATGCAGCATTTTATATGTGTGGCTAATGGATATTTTCATAAATGTTTGCTAGCTAGTCAGCCAATACAGAGAAATACTAGGGTAATTACTCACAGTTGTGTTTAATACAATGAGAGAAAATTATCAAAGGACACTAATAATAATAATCCTATAGCAGACTAAATAATTCCATGATAATTACAAGTATTAATCTAGCTTTTTTCCATGATTATAACTCTTCACTCCTTTATCATAATGGGAGGAGTAGATTGTCTGCAATGAATTGTGAAAACCCAGCAGTGACTTTGGCAGTGAAGGCCTCCCATCAATTTTGATAGGTTAAAATGATTCTGGTTGGTCTTGAGCAAATGTGTCAATTTTTTTTTTTCTGTGTGTGTCATAAAAGAAAGAAGCAATAGTATTTCTTGCTGTTATTCCATGGAGCCAATAAAATCATACTGCCAACAAGAGGCTGTTGACAATGTAAGTGTAGTTAACTGTCTTGAAATACTAGGCCTGGAAATAAAATTCCAATATTTCACATAACCTCTTTATTTTAGAACAAAACAAAACAAATATACTGCTTACATTTAGGGCCCTGCTGTTGTGTAACTATTTTTGAACATGTCTACTGTAAGTGTATATATATATATTTTTTTCTGTGCAATACATTCATTTAGAGATAAATTTGGATTGCAAATTATTTGGGGGGAGGCATGGTATTTGTGGCTAGACTTACAAGTAAAAAGGACTAAAAGAAAGAAGAAAAACATTTTTTATTACAGCATATTTACATCTGTCCAAAGTACTTATTTACTATAATACTGACTAATGTATAATACTGTACACAAAGAAAGAAGTTAAATGAGTTATAATTCAGTCGAAGTATAGCTGGCCATTTTAAAACTTACCACTGAAATTTTCTGGTATGAAATGTGATATCTGGCAATCTGGTCCAGTTCATTACATCAGGTC
>NW_026747732.1:0-2050 GCF_022355385.1 Mustela nigripes
GGACCCTGAGATCATGACCTGAGCCGAAGGCAGCGGCTTAACCCACTGAGCCACCCAGGAATCCCAGTTATAGTTTTTCTGCTCTTGAAAGTCGTATTATTTTTCTTGGAAGTATCATAAATTTCTTACCTCTCTTCATAACATCTTGTTTCTATATTACGGTTTTTGTTTGTTATAGATTTCTGCACTGAAAATATAATCAACATTAATGAACATTTGAGATGTTTTTATAGTCTTTGGAATATTTTAAATTATAGTAACTGTGGCCTGAAATTAAGGCCTAGTATAATGGACTCTTTTGCATCTGAAACCAAGATGGAATCCCACCACAAACCGAGTGAATAGGATGCAGTTAATATACTTATCATAATGAACAGGATGGTCCATCCAAGATGAAGGTCACCATCTAAGATGTAATTCATCTAGTTATCATTAACTAATTGTTCTTGACTGACTGGTTCTGTGATATGACAAAGGCCCCTTGGGACAGAGCTGCTAGTTGCTGCCAGTCCTGCCTTTTGACCTGCACTGTACTGCCACCTTTTTGGGGTGTCACTGTGTCTTCCCACCCTAAAAAGCTCTTGTCCCTAAGAGAGAATTGTTAATTGGACATACCCCAGGTGACTTCCCTTTGGGTTCAGTGTGGCTGTGAAGCTCCTTCCTGTAAAGGCAGTGACAACACTATTCCCTAACTGCATTTGCACCCCACCTACCAAAGATCTGGCTAGAACTCTGTGGTTACTGCATAGTCTGGTGACCATCCCTGACGGCTCAGGGTATGCATGCATAACATGGTTTGTTACTGTGTACTGCTGGGATGACATGCAGCTGTCCTTTGTGAAATTTTGGAAAGGTAAGACAACCAGCTCCGTGGCATTCCAGTTGTCTAAGAAGCTGTTGCTCAGGTAAGGGCAGGAGCCTTCCCTCTTTCCTCTGCTACTCCTTCCCTTGCTGCCGTTGTGCACACATCTGATGCCCGATGTTGTTGAGGTGCACATTTATGGTATCCTGTGGCTCAGTTGGTGATAAGAAAAGAGATCCCTTCCAAATCGCCAGAGAAAGTAGCTCAAATGCTCTTCTGATGCAAAACCTTTAGCCAGTGAACCTAAGTTCTGCTCAGCACTGCTGTTTTATCACTACTCCAAGGGTCTAATCTTGGAATTATGGAGCTTAATGGTTTTGACCGGGGCTATAGACAAATGACCTTACTGTTTGTGAACCCTGACCCCCTGGAGATTGACTGGCATTCCCAGGAGGAAGCAACAACTACCAAAGAGGTTTACTGCTGGGCTCTGGTGCTTTCCTTTCTGACCACCCAGGTCCACGCTACAGGTGACAAAAACAAACCTGTGACTTTACATGGCTAGAAGTCCAAAATATTCAGAGGGAATTTGTACAGAGAGAAAGGAGAGAGAGAAGATGATGGGGATTGTAGAAAAAAAGAGACAACCATACAGAAGATGATCCATCAACCACAGAGTAATGGGCTAAGCACACTCCTGCTGCTCCAGTCTTCTCCCTGTGCCTGTGTTGGAAAGAAATTCTCATCCTCTTGTTTAGGGGGAAAAAGACCCACTCTGTGCCTCAGCAAAGGGGATTATTCGAATGTGACTTAAGCCCAGGATCTTTAATCTGTAAGAAGGGACTATTACCATGGAGCAGGCCCATGGCCCTGAAGATCCTGCCTGGAGGATCTCTGGGGAAGGAAATTTGTAAATTTGATCAGAGTAAAGAAAAAAACCCTGAGGTATGTCTAGTTACAACAAAAAGAAAGATGCAGCAAGAAAGAATGAGGGGGTGCATGGGTGGCTCAGTGGGTTAAAGCCTCTGCCTTCTGCACAGGTCATGATCCCATGGTCCTGGGATCGAGCCCCACATCAGGCTCTCTGCTCAGCAGGGGGCCTGCTTCCCCACACCCCCACCCCTGCCTGCCTCTCTGCCTACTTGTGATCTCTCTCTGTGTCAAATAAATCTTAGGGAAAAAAAAGAATGATTGAGGAAGGGGGACTTGGATACAGGAAGAGGAGACCACAAAATGATGGAAATGAAG
>NW_026747733.1:0-812 GCF_022355385.1 Mustela nigripes
CTAGCCTCACTGTGGAGTTTCCTGTGTGTGTTAAAATCTCATTGCTCACCTGTGCATGGCCAGGCCTGACTGCATGGCCTTTGCCCTTAAAAGCTAGACTGTGAAACAGCGAAGGGTTGCCTTCTCTCATAAGAGGTGTGGCCCCGAACGTTCGGTTAGATTCTTGATGCTTGGCATGAAATAAAGCTTTGCTTGACCTTCGCTTTACATCAGTCTCGCTCCTTTAATCATAGACCAATTATTGGGGCATAACAGTTTTAATATTATAGTTATAAGTCCACAATGCATCCATCATCAATTCTACCCCTTGACATTCCCCTTTGGACAGACCCATGATCTAGAACAAGCCTTATTTTATAGTGCCTTGTAGGAGATTTTTGCTGCTGCCTAAATTGCCTACTTTCCTCTCACCATTACCACGGAAATTGGGTCCACTGAAACAAAGGGGTAGTGTAATAAATTAACAACTTCTATAAATCTCTTTAAATAATAAAGTATAAGATAGTGATACCTTTTTTTCTGCCACAAAACCAATTCTGGCAAGAATAAGGTCATATAAGAGAATTTACAACACATGCTAGCATTATCCTACTGGACCCAGATCATTTGTATGTTTCTCTGTCTCTGAGAAATATAGTTATTTACATGACTGAAACCTACAAATTGTTTGATATGACCACTAATATCACCTATATTATTTTAATGCCTGTTTAAGGCTTCTGAAATACTTAGGTTTTGTAAACACTTATTAAGCATCTTGTATATATCAAACACTTTAAAAATCTCTGCTTTAAAAAAAAAACACAAAAAAA
>NW_026747733.1:912-2050 GCF_022355385.1 Mustela nigripes
ACAACACATGCTAGCATTATCCTACTGGACCCAGATCATTTGTATGTTTCTCTGTCTCTGAGAAATGTAGTTATTTACATGACTGAAACCTACAAATTGTTTGATATGACCACTAATATCACCTACATTATTTTAATGCCTGTTTAAGGCTTCTGAAATACATAGGTTTTGTAAACACTTATTAAGCATCTTGTATATATCAAACACTTTAAAAATCTCTGCTTTAAAAAAAAAAACACAAAAAACTCTACCTCAATGGAACTTTGAGTCTGAAAAAGATACAGGCAATATACAAGGCAACAGATAGAATAATTACATATTTGATTATATACTCTGAGGATGTCACATTAAATTGATATGAAAATGATGAGAAGGATCTGGATTTCTTGTCAAAATTTTTTGCCTTAAAATGAAATTGATATTTAGGGAAAGTTGTTACTAAAAGAGGTCCTGTGTCAACCAAAAATGTTAAACCATGATCTGACTAAATTTTCCATTTGCTTTGTTTAGCTGTCTTATATTAAGACTGAATTTAGTAATTCAGTCTCAGATTTCAGTAAGTCTTTTTTTTAACATTTTATTTATTTATTAGAGAGAGAGACGGAGGGGCAGAGGGAGATGAAGAACAAGACTCCTTGCTGAGCAGACAGCTAATGCAGGACTGGATCCTAGTACCCTGGCATCATGATCTAAGCTGAAGGTAGACACTTAACCAACTGAGCCTTCCAGGCACTCTAGACTGTAAACTTTTAAAGGTAAAAAAGTTTATTCTTCTAGCAGTTCCACAGACATTTCTAACATCCATAAGAAAGCATGTACTGATGTAAAATGCCAGCAAATCAAATTATTTAAAAAAGAAAGAAAGAAAGAAAGAAAAGATATATCTGGATAAAGAGAAAAACAGAAAATCTAATAATACCTTGGATTATTAGAGCAAAGAGTGGAGGAAGAGCAAATAAATATGAAATAGAGATTTCCACTAAAAGAAAAAAATTGAATAAGATAGGAGATTTAGAAAATTATTGTGACAGACTTGAGAAAAAATAAAATAGGAATTTTTAGAAAATAGCAATGAATGAAAAGGTAAATTGTTCCTACCTCTATAATATTAGCTGTCTGTTGTTGTTGTTGTTGCTAA
>NW_026747734.1:0-2049 GCF_022355385.1 Mustela nigripes
CAGAAAAATACAAAGAAGTGAGAGAAGAGAAGAGGAAATGCTTCTTGGCCATAGCAGAAAGCTGGCACTTTAGAGAGCTGAAGGACCTAATATATAGCACACAGCAGATGAGCAATGAGTTAAGTCAAAAGCCAGTTATCTAGACAACTTTCACTTTGCATTGTGGGGTCTTCCTACCATTAATGTATCTATAGCTGCCTCCCCCCACCCTGTTTCTCACTTGAATGATCACAGGAGAGTAAGCTTGTCTTCAGGAAGAATGGGGTCTATTAGACTAGCCAGGTAGCATCCATGTGCTGACATATCATTTCCCAGTGTGTATTCTGAGAACAAGTTTCTCAAGATGCTCAGGTGAAAAATTATCCAAACCTTCTGGAAAACTGTAGAATTTGTCCCTTCTTAAGATTCACAATGAATATTTACATTTTCCTAACTGGTTTGACCTTGGGACCTATTTATTAAGTAGTTTTTATTACTATACCAAACATCTTATATTCTATAGAACATCTTCTGGAAAGAATTGAGTTTATGCATTTGAAATCTTCTTATTAATGTCTATGTTTTAGGTAACTCCACAAAGTGGTGAAGTGGACTTTCTGAATTTATTAGCCCCAACAGCTTAGAATTCATTTCTTCTGCTCTACCTTTCTGAATGAAAGAAGTGCCGTTTTCACCATATACACAGTGTTCACTGCTGAAATATACCCCTGAAATGTATACTCTGTTCTCTTTCTCAGTGCCATCACTCTGAAGGTCTACCCTACCCTCTTTCCTTAGCCAGCTAACTTCTGCTCATCATTAAAGACCATTCAGTCACCAGGTAGCTGCATAGTATTCCATTGTGTATATATACCACATCTTCTTTATCCCCTGGGCATAAAAATATATGTTTATAAAAAATTAAAAATTAAAAAAAAAATTTAAAGACCATTCAGTCATCACTTCTTTTGGGTCCTGTAGGATGTCTCAACTTCTCTACTTCCCACCAGCCCTAAACTCTCTCCTCCCCCAGGATTGATCAAGTGTCCCTTATCCACACTTATCTCCACCATTCAGCAAATAAAGGTAAATAGATACTTCTTTATTACTTGCTTGGTGCTTAGAACTTGAAGGTAATTCAACAAATGCTTGGGAATAAATTTCCAACTAATATACTTGCTCTTGAAGGGCAAGTAATATTTTACTCATATTTCTTATTCTAGCACCATGCAAGAAGTTAGTAGCTATCCAATAAATATATTAGCTTCAAAAATACTTTTTGTGTATATTCCATACATATCCAGCTCCTCACATCTGCATAAGAGTCAAAATATTAATTTTCTGGATAAATTAATTTATATATAATAGAAAAGGGTTGGGATAGGGAAAGGTGAATCTTCTAGTATAGAGATGTTCATCCTCCTGACACTGTTCCACTTTTGCTAATTAGTTCAAAAGAAATTTTTGTTATGAAGTAGGCGAGGAGGAAGGAGACCATTTTTCTAGCCACTGTCCTCTGCTTTAGATCTGGATTAGGCTTATGCTAAAACTATAATAACCAAGAAGGCCAACCTGTGTGCCAAAGAGCCTCTAAAGTTAAACAGTGTGGGGTTCTATGTGCTGTAAGCATTTCCAGCACTCTGGACAGCTGCACTTTTCTTCCACATTTTTAAAGTAGAATTTGTACTATGCCCTGTCTGTGCAGAAGACAACCTGGGGGACTGCAGGCAAATTAATTCACAAAGAGCACTAAAATTTGCTATGCATGGCAATTTCATTGTTTCATTGCTCATGTGAATTTGAAGTGTCCATTTGAGAGGCACAATTATAATTAACCTTAAAACAGGACTCTAAGCGCTCCCAGATCTGAGTCAAGGAAAACCATATAGCACTGAGGTTGAGAGAACAATAACACAGCATAAGCTCAGTCACTCACCAGCTGTGTGATCTGCAATAAGGTCCTCAGCTTCACTAAGCATTTATTTCCCAGTCTGAAAAATGGTCATTTATGGCTAAAATTAATTGGAATGGTATAGAAGTTTTCAGACACTTATTACTATAGAACCATCT
>NW_026747735.1:0-1411 GCF_022355385.1 Mustela nigripes
GAGTTTTTACGTTGAGCACTTTTTAATGCTCCTGTTGGTCATTTATATAACTTTTTTGAAAAAAAAGCCTATTGAGATCCTTTTGCTATTTTTTTTAATAATATATATTTTTCTATTTGTATCTGTTGGTTATTAACCTCTTTTCAGATAAAAGATATTTAAGTATTTTCTTCCATTCTGTGGATTGTGTTTTCATTCCTTTTTTTTTTTTTTTTTTGGCAATGCAGAAACTTTAGTTTGATGTAAAGCCATTTATTTATTTTTGCTTCTTTTGCTTGTGTTTTTAGCCTGGTATCCAGAAAACGATTGGCAAGACCAATGTCAAGGAGAATTTTCCCTATGTTTTCCTTTAGGAAATTTAGTTTCATGCATCACATTTAAGTCTTTAATTTATTTCACGTTAAGATTTATGAGTGATATAAGGTTCCAGTTTCATGCTGGTTTATGTGACTATTCAGTTTTAAATATCATTTATTGAACAGACTATGTTTACCCATTATATATGTTGGCCCCTGTCAAATATTAGGTGACTGTATCAAAGGATTTATTTCTGGACTCTCAATTCTGTTCAACTTGTTTATTGGTCTGTTTTTATGCCAGTATACTATATTGTTTTGAGCATGAGGGCTTTGTAGGTGCTGAGGACACCAGCTCAGGCAAACAGGAGCATGCCTCAGACCGGACTCTGAATTCCCAAAGAATGCTGTGCTTTCCCAGAGGGGATGCCAGGGCAAAGAGGCTTTCGTTCTATGCGGGTTTCTCCCATCGTGCTGCGAATACTAGGCTAAGGCAAGCAGCAACAGCAGCCCTCAGAACCGACTCTGATTTCCCAGCGACTGCTATGCTTTCTCAGAGGTTTTCAGCTTGGCACGAACCGCACTTCACTGCTGCTTCCTCAGAAAGGCTTTGGGTGTTCACTCTGCGCGGCAGGGAAGAAGAGCCGCGGGAGAGATGGTGCCTCTTGGGACTTGCTCTCCTAGGCTCCGAGTTTGCGCCCGGGATTCACCTTGCTATTCGGAACTAAGCAGACACAGTCACAACCCTGCAGCAGCGTGCTTGGCCTAGCATGGCACTCTATGCCTATTACCACATCCTGGGGTAGGTTAGGCTTTGCATTTTGCTCCGGCTCTCAGGCACACTCGGGGTCTAGGCCAGTGCCTTCACCACAGGAGAGAGGAGGCGAGAGGATCCCTGCACACGGCCCGTGCACAGATTAGGGAGCCTTGCGGAACTATGCCCACTCCTTCCCCTTAAACCCCGTGCCTCCTCCAAGCTTCCACATCCTGGAGGAAGATGGCATCTGACTGCCCGTTATTTTGGAGCTGTTTCTGCGAGTTCAGCGTAGGCGCCTGGTGGCTAGCGCATGTCTGCCCCAGGGACAGGTGGCCAAGGAGACAGCAGCTCCTTGGCC
>NW_026747735.1:1511-2049 GCF_022355385.1 Mustela nigripes
TAAACCCCGTGCCTCCTCCAAGCTTCCACATCCTGGAGGAAGATGGCATCTGACTGCCCGTTATTTTGGAGCTGTTTCTGCGAGTTCAGCGTAGGCGCCTGGTGGCTAGCGCATGTCTGCCCCAGGGACAGGTGGCCAAGGAGCTGCTGTCTCCTTGGGCCCAGAGGCTCAGGACAGGCATGCTTTCTGCCCAGACTCCTTCCTAAGAGTGGAGCACGCGCCTCTGCCCTAGTCGTCCCCTAATGTCTCCTTTGCAGCCAGGCTTCCATCTCACCGCACAGGGAGCGGGTGACTCTTGTCTTACCACCGGCCTGCTGTTTGTGACGCGGCAGGCTATCCTGCTTCCCGCCTTTTCCCGACCCCAAGGCCAAGGGCTCCTTCTCTTCTCCGGGGGCGGTGTGCTGCTCCTTCCCCACACTTGGCTTCACTCTCAGGCAGAGGGGATGCTGGGAAGAAGAGTATTTCGCTCCATGCGGGTATCTTCCACCGAGCTGTGGAGACTAGCTCAGGCAAGCAGCAGCAGCATCCCCAAACCCAA
>NW_026747736.1:0-2049 GCF_022355385.1 Mustela nigripes
TAGGGTACAGTTATAACAAGAAAAATGATAGGTGGCCTTTTCCTTTTTTACTGTAAGGTTTCCTACAACCAGCATGAATGGATGGGGCATGCAGGCTTGGGGATATCTGAGTACTTGACCAATATTCTCATACCCAAATATAGTCTTAGCGCTACTGGATTGTGAGACATAAAGGATGGCGCCTCCAAAGGCGGCAATAAGTTTCCAAATCTCAGTCTGCACCGGATAGCCACGTTGAGGAGTGAGAACTGGGGGTATTTTCAGACGGCATTCAGGACATCCGGAAGATATTATAGGCCCCCAATCCCAAAGCTCAAACCTGTCTTCTAACGAGTACTTAGTAGCATTTTGTCCTAGACAGAGCCTCCAGGGTACTTCAATCACCTTAGCCATACTTAAATTAGCTGCACAAAGCGGAATATCCCGTGGGGCTATACCAGAAGTCACTATGGTACTATAGGTAGTGTCAAGGCCAGCTATACGCACACTGCCATAACTAGATCGCGGGGAAACACTTAAGCAGTGTGGTATAGTGCGCTTCATCGCAAAGCATATGGGATATACATCAGAATAGCCCTTATAAAATATGGCAGCCTGCTGTGGTCGAAGATGAAGAGGGAGGGCCTAGCAAGACAGTATCATTAACATATACAGGAATAGAACTCACATCCCAACCCACGGGCTGTAACAGGGGTGGATCGGGGACGTATGCCCAATATAATGAGCCCTGGGCTGCCAACATCTGTTGCATTAAAATAAGCGTCAGTAGCAACCATGAGTTTGGGTGAAAAGAGTGCTCTCTATACTGAGCCATTTGAAGAAGGGCCTGAAGCTGTGCAGTCTCTTGTCTCGGCCACAGTTGAACTGGCTCCGCCTTCATGGGAACAGGCTGCAGGACAGTCGTCGCTATCATCATCATCACCAGCATCCTCCACAGGTTCCACAGCCACCAGCCTGGTGAGGCGTTCCGGCACCCAGAGTGGAGCAGGCGCATCCTGTGGGAAAACACAAAGGGAACCTCGGTGCCACCTAAGCACCGGGTCAGGTCCCTTCCATAAGCCAGTAAGGACATCTTTCCATTTCACCATTGACTGCTGTATTTTCTGTTGGCCCCAATGACGTTCCGCGGCCGAAGTGCCGTCCTTGTCAATCGTTAGAAAATTTAAAATAAAGGTAACCAAATTGGTGAGGTCATTGGGTGTACGATACTCCTCTCCAATTCCCCCTTTTTGTATTTTTTGCAAGGTAGTTTTAAAGGTTAAGTGTGCGCGTTCCACAATGCCCTGGCCTTGAGGATTATATGGTACGCCTGTAACATGCTGAATATTGTAGCAGGCCATAAAGCTGCGAAAGCCTGCAGAAGTGTAAGCAGGGGCATTGTCTGTTTTTAAATGCTTTGGCACTCCCCAGCAGGCAAAGCTGCGCAGGCAATGGGACATCACATTTTTGACATTTTCCCCTCGTAAGGGAGTCGCGCTAACACTCCCCGAGCAAGTGTCTACACTTAAATGGACGTATCTTTGTTGTCCGAAGGAAGGGACGTGTTACATCCATTTGCCATAGATGGTTAGGTAAGAGCCCTTTAGGATTTACTACTAGAGAGGGCACAGGCAAATGTGTTACACAATTACCACAAGACTTCACGATGTCCCGTGCATCAGCTCTTGAGATGTTAAAACGCATCTTCAAAGTTTGGGCATTGACATGCCACCTTTTATAATAGGTTCTCGCGTCTTCCAAGGCGCTACAGACATGAAAGCATGCGGCCATGTCAGCTATACGGTTTCCTTCAGTTATAGGCCCTGGGAGGTCTGAGTGTGCTCTAAGATGTCCTATATAAAAAGGGGCACCACAAGAGAGAATGAGGTCTTGCAATTCAATCAGCAGGGAAGAAATTTCTGATTGACTAACTGAGATAATGGCAGTCTCAATAGATCTGGCAGCTACAACTGCATACTTACTGTCTGAAATAATATTCATAGGCTGATTTTGAAATCTTCATAAAACACACATGATTACCAACAATTCTGTTCTTTGAGCTGAAGTTGA
>NW_026747737.1:0-852 GCF_022355385.1 Mustela nigripes
GAGAATATTAAACCAAGTGTTCAGGTGCCATGTAATTTCTTGTTTAATCCAGAACTTTGGTGTGCATTATCTTGAGGAATATGATTTTGAAGTCCGGACAGACTAACAGAAAACTGATCCAAATGTGTGTGTTTATATTTCTGCTTTTGTTGTAAAAATCAAAGTGTGATTGCTGCTTTAAAATGGTAAAACTAATAATGTTCATGGACTCTATTATAAATTTTCTAATTGTATGGGAAGAATCCAAGAAACATATAATTAGTTGATTTGCCAATCCTCAAAGAGCTACAGGATCAGGTAGTGTTATGTTCTGATTCAACAGCATCATAATGCAGCATTTTATAGGTGTGGCTAATGGATATTTTCATGAATGTTTGCTAGCTAGTCAGCCAATACAGAGAAATATTAGTTAGGGTAATTACTCACAGTTGTGTTTAATAAAATGAGAGAAAATTATCAAATGACACTAATAATAATAATCCTAGAGAAGGCTAAATAATTCAATGATAATTACAAGTATTAATCTAGCTTTCTTCCCTGATTATGACTCTTCTCTCCTTTATCATAATGGGAGTAGCAGATTGTCTGCAATGAATTGTGAAAAGCCAGCAGTGACTTTGGCAGTGAAGGCCTCCCATCAATTTTGATAGGTTAAAATGATTCTGGTTGGTCTTGAGTAAATGTGTCAATTTTTTTTTCTGTGTGTGTCATAAAAGAAAAAAGCAATAGTAAATTCTTGCTGTTATTCCATGGAGCCAATAAAATCATACTGCCAACAAGAGGCTGTTGACACCGTAAGTGTAGTTAACTTTCTTGAAATACTAGGCCTGGAAATAAAATTCCAATATTTCA
>NW_026747737.1:952-2049 GCF_022355385.1 Mustela nigripes
CAATGGAGCCAATAAAATCATACTGCCAACAAGAGGCTGTTGACACCGTAAGTGTAGTTAACTTTCTTGAAATACTAGGCCTGGAAATAAAATTCCAATATTTCATATAACCTCTTTTTTTTTTTTTAAGAAAAAAACAAAACAAAACAACTATACTGCTTACATTTAGGGACCTGCTCTTGTGTAACTATTTTTGAACATGTCTACTGTAAATGTGTATGTATATATATATATATATCTATATATATATATTTCTGTGCAATAAATTCATTTAGAGATAAATTTGGATTGCAAATTATTTTGGGGGAGGCATGGTATTTGTGGCTAGTTTTACAAGTTAAAAGGACTATAAGAAAGAAGAAAAACATTTTTTATTACAGCATATTTACATCTGTCCAAAGTACTTATTTACTATAACACTGACTAATGTATAATACTGTACACAAAGAAATAAGTTAAATGAGTTATAATTCAGTAAAAGTATAGATGGCCATTTTAAAACTTACCAGTGCATCTTTCTGGTATGAAATGTGATATCTGGCAATCTTGTCCAGTTCATTACATCAGGTTATTTGTATGTTCTTATTACCATTTTGATAGCATAGCACATTTTGATAGCATAGACATTTTACAATGGAACTATGATGCATATATTTTCAAAAGTATAGACATACATGAAGCTATGAGGTCGAAAAAGATGAATGTCCGTAGTACCATATAGACTCAAAAAATAAAAGTATCCAAGTATCCAAGTCTCCAATATTGTATAAGATTAGGCCAACATGTGGTTTTGATATAAATAATCTGTTCTTAAATTAGAATTACAATCATTGAGTACAGTGTTGAAAATGGCAGATGGATTTTAGCTCTCTTTGCTCACTAAGGAAAATGGAAAAATGTTTAGTTGGGTCAGATTTTCACTTAACTTCGGAAAAGAGAGAACCCTTTTGAAATAAGAATCCTTAAAGATATAACCCCTTTGGCACAAGTTTTCAAGAAATTTGTTTGATGTTGTAGACAATTATATGGCACACGTACTGTTCTAGATGTTTCATGCCAATAATATGTAAGCCATACCAAGGCTACATATTCATATA
>NW_026747738.1:0-2049 GCF_022355385.1 Mustela nigripes
AAAAAAAAAAAAAAATGGGCAGAAGATATGGACAGACACTTCTACAATAGAGACATACAAATGGCTATCAGACACATGAAAAGATGTTCATCATCACTAGCCATAGGGAGATTCAAATTAAAACTACATTGAGATATCACCTTACACCAGTTAGAATGGCTAAAATTAGCAAGACAGGAAACAACATGTGTTGAGGATGTGAGAAAGGGGAACCCTCTTCCACTCTTCATGGGAATGCAAGTTGGTGCATCCTCTTTGGAGAACAGTGTGGAGATTCCTCAAGAAATTAAACATAGAACTTCCCTATGACCCTGCCATTGCACTACTGGGTATTTACCCCAAAGATACAGATGTCGTGAAAAGAAGGGCCATCTGTACCCCAATGTTTATAGCAGCAATGGCCATGGTCGCCAAACTGTGGAAAGAACCAAGATGCCCTTCAACGGATGAATGGATAAAGAAGATGTGGTCCATATACACTATGGAGTATCATGCCTCCATCAGAAAGGACGCATACCCAACTCTTGTAGCAACATGGACGGGACTGGAAGAGATTATGCTGAGTGAAATAAGTCAAGCAGAGAGAGTCAATTATCATATGGTTTCACTTATTTGTGGAGCATAACAAATAGTATGAAGGACATGGGGATTTAGAGAGGAGAAGGGAGTTGGGGGATATTGGAGGGGGAGGTGAACCATGAGAGACTATGGACTCTGAAAAACAATCTGAGGGTTTTGAAGGGGTGGGGGAGTTGGAGGTTGGGGTACCAGGTGGTGGGTATTATAGAGGTCACAAATTGCATGGAGCACTGGGTGTGGTGCAAAAATAATGAATACTGTTATGCTGAAAATAAATAAAAAATAAATAAAAAAAAAGATTTTCAAAATGATCCTACCTAACAGGATTCATCAGTGCCTAAAATAGTCCATTAGAAACAGTACAATAAAAGGATTATCCATCATGACCAGGTGGGATTTATCCCTTGGATGGAAGAGTGGTTCTACATAGGCAAATCAATGGGATAGAGCATGTTAATTAGAGGAGAGGGAAGAACCATATGGTTCTCTCAATTGGTGCAGAAAATACATTTGACAAAATACAGCATCCTTTCCTGATTGAAACACTTCAGAGTGTAGGGAGAACATTCCTCAATTTTATAAAAACCATTTATGAAAAGCCCAATAGAATATCATTCTCAATGGGGACAGCTGAGATCCTTTCTCTTAAGGTCAGGAACACAAGAAGGATGCCCACTATTCCCACTGTTGTTCAACATAGTACTAGAAGTCCTAGTCTCAGTAATTAGACAACAAAAAGAAATAAGATGTATTGAAATTGGTAAAGAAGTCAAACTTTCTCTCTTCACGATGACATGATACTTTATATCGAAAACCCAAAAGACTCTACTCCCAAATTACGAGAACTGATACAGCAATTCAGTAATATGACAGGATACAAAATCAATGCAGAGAAATCAGTTCTTTTCTTATACACTAACAATGTAACTGTCAAAAGAGAATTTAAGGAATCGATTCCATTTACAATAGCACCAAAAACCATAAGATACTTTGCAAAAAACCTAACCAAGTTGGTGAAGGAAGTGCAAAGAAGACATCTGAAGGGCCTACAAACACATGAAGAAATGCTCAACATCCCTTGGCATCAGGGAAATACAAATCAAAACAATTATGAGGGGAGAAGTCAAGATGGCGGAGAAGTAGCAGGCTGAGACTGCTTCAGCTAGCCGGAGATCAGCTAGATAGCTTACTAAAGATTGCAAACACCTGAAAATCCATCAGCAGATCGAAGAGAAGAAGAACAGCAATTCTGGAAACAGAAAAACAACCACTTTCTGAAAGGTAGGACCGGCGGAGAAGTGAATCCAAAGCGACGGGAAGATAGACCCCGGGGGGAGGGGCAGGCTCCCGGCATGCAGCGGAGCAACTGCGCACAAAATCAGGACTTTTAAAAGTCTGTTCCGCTGAGGGACATCACTCCAGAGGCTAAACCGGGGCGAAGCCCACGCAGGGTCAGCGTGGCTTCAGGTC
>NW_026747739.1:0-2049 GCF_022355385.1 Mustela nigripes
CATGTCCCTAGGCCCCAAATTTTAAACAGATTTCTGGTTGTCCAGTCACCCCTCCCCAGGGCTCTACTCTGGAATCCCTCATTTGGTGGGACACCTGAGGTTGAAAAACAAAACAAAACAAATCAACAACAACAGAGCAACGGCCATCTTCCATCCCACAGAATGAACCCAAACTCTTTGGATGGGGCCACACCCCAGTGAGTAAGACTCGTCCATTTCCCATGACGTCACCCCGAAATTTCACAACCATGAGTGACACGATATCCAGAGACAAAAACTTGAGGAGAGCCTCACACTCGCCCATTTTTCATATCCTGAAGAGTTCTCCTCATGGTCTGTATATCAGTCCTGCCATACATATGACCTGAAACATAAGCCGAGTTTGTGTTTTCAGACAACTGTCCCAACAACTCTGGCCTACACACCCTACAGGCTCAGGGCCCTGAGACCAAACCTGAAGACTGTACATGCCCTTTCCAAGGGAATTGTATGTGCCCATTCCAATGGCCACAACCCTACTAAGAGTATAATCCTCCAAAGTCCCTGAGGCCATCCCAATATTTGTGGCTTCCCAGGACAAACAGGGGCAATCAGGGCCCATCTGAGCACCTACCTGCTCTCAGACCGTAGACTGATGTCCCTAGAGGTAAAAAGGAACGAACAGGCTCCTAGGAACCTATCGGATCCATTGGTTTGGCTTCCAGGCATCTCTCCTCAGAGGCCTGGATTTCAATAACAGCATATGGCTGTTTCTGGAATCACCATCAGAACAAATCTCATCTACACATGGGAAACTTGCACGATGGAGCTGTGTGAAAGCCTCTCTTTAGGAGAACCCTTCAGGGCCCAAGTGCCCCCGCTTCATTCCAAGGTCTCCTTAGCCAAAAAATCATATTAGGACACATACACGGGAGAGTCCATTCAACTCAGCCTCCTCATTTGCTCCCCCAGATCCAGCAGATCTAACCTGTCTTTTGCATGGAGATAATTGGAATGCGAGGTGGGCTACCCAGCCATCCATCCTTAAAACCCTGCTCAGAATCGTTGTTCTGGAGCCAACCAACAGGTCTCAATTGTCCTGCAGAAGAATCTTTGCAGTTTGGAGCTTCTCACAACTCCCATCGTGGGAAAACCGCCATGGCCTCGCCATCCACCCCCCCCTTCAAGAAGGGGCCATCAGGGACAGAATGTCCAACCTGAGCGATCGTCTGATTCTCGCCCTGACTTCAGAATCACGAGATCTGGATCAGGTCTGTAGATTGTGCCTGCCATATCCTCACCCAGAAACCTAGGCCTTGCTTGGGTTCTCAGACTTCCGTCCTCAGACTACTGAACCACAAACCCTCCAGTTCTGCAATCCAGAACTACAATGCAGCACTCTGCCTGCCCTCCAGAAGAAAAACATTGCCCTCTGGGGCTACCCAGAAACCCCCAATGAGGATCTACCTGCACGGTATTCGGCTCTACCCCAAAATATACGCTGACCTGGGCACTAATGCCCTTTCTGACACAGCCTGAGCGTGGACCTCCTGGTCCCAACCAGACAGCAGGCCGCACACTGAGCACATCGGACCCGCCTTGGCCTTAGGTCGTCATGTCTTCTCAACCTCGGTTTTCAGGCTTCAGAACCAAGACCTTATCTCCAATCACGGCCCGTGTTTGAAAATGATGCAGAAATCAGAACTCTTTCCCCATGGCAAGAAACCTTGTGGTTGGCATGTTGTGCAAGATTCAGTGTACTTGAAACCAGTGTGGCCCATGAGATCCCGCCCATGCTTGCGGGCCACATTGGTCACAAACACACATTGTGACCGTCAGCCTGAGCCCAGTCCTCAGGTAAGGCCTCTCAGTGCCTGCATGGAGAGACAGCATATTGGTCTTGCCATGCCCCTAGGCCCCAATTTTTAACCGTAGTTCGGGTTGTGTCTTCACTCTTCCCCAGGGCTCTGCTTTGGAATTCCTCTTTCGGTGGTACACCTGAGGTAACAAACCGGAAAGGAGTCCTCCCTTCCCTCAGATTGACGAAAAACAATTGGGATCGGGCCAAAT
>NW_026747740.1:0-566 GCF_022355385.1 Mustela nigripes
CAATTATCATATGGTTTCACTTATTTGTGGAGCATAACAAATACCATGGAGGACAAGGGGTGTTAGAGAGGAGAAGGGAGTTGGGGTAAATTGGAAGGGGAGGTGAATCACGAGAGACTATGGACTCTGAAAAACAATCTGAGGGGTTTGAAGTGGTGGGGGTAGGGAGGTTGGGGTACCAGGTGGTGGGTATTATAGAGGGCACGGATTGCATGGAGCACTGGGTGTGGTGAAAAAATAATGAATACTGTTTTTCTGAAAATAAATAAATTGAAAAAATTTTTTAAAAAAGAAATTAAAAATAGAACTTCCCTATGACCCTGTAAATAGCACTACTGGGTATTTACTTCAAAGATACAGATGTCGTGAAAAGAAAGGCCATTTGTACCCCAATGTTTATAGCAGCAATGGCCACGGTCGCCAAACTGTGGAAAGAACTAAGATGCCCTTCAGCGGACGAATGGATAAGGAAGATGTGGTCCATATACACTATGGAGTATTATGCCTCCATCAGAAAGGATGAATACCCAACTTTTGTAGCAACATGGACAGGACTGGAAGAGATG
>NW_026747740.1:666-2048 GCF_022355385.1 Mustela nigripes
TTTCACTTATTTGTGGAGCATAACAAATAGCATGGAGAACATGGGGATTTAGGAGAAGGGAGTTGGGGGAAATTGGAAGGGGAGGTGAACCATGAGAGACTATGGACTCTGAAAAACAATCTGGGGGGTTTGAAGTGGTGGAGGGGTGGGAGGTTGGGGGAACCAGGTGGTGGGTATGAGAGAGGGCACGGATTGCATGGAGCACTGGGTGTGGTACAAAAACAATGAATACTGTTATGCTGAAAATAAATTTAAAAATAAATTTAAAAAGAAGAGGGGGAAAAAAAAAGAATGCGTGGAACAACCAGGAAACCAAAGAAGAACTTAAACAATTCATGGAAACCAATGAGAATTAAGACACTTCAGCCCAAAATCTATGGGATACAGCAAAGGCGGCCCTAAGGGGGAAATACATAGCCACCTAAGCCTCCCTCAAAAAAATGGAAAAATCCAGAATACACCAGCTGTCTCTATACCTTAAAGAATGGGAAAATCAACAACAAATTAAGCCAACTCCATGCACAGAAGGGAAATAATCAAGATTAGAGCAGAGATCAATGAGATAGAAAGTACAGATTTAGTAGAACACATCAATGAAACTAGAAGCTGGTTTTTTGAAAGAATCAATAAGATAAATAAGCCATTGGCCAAACTAATCCAAAAGAAAAGGGAGAAGGCCCAAATTAATAAAATTATGAATGAAAAGGGAGAGATCACAACTAACACCAAGGAAATAGAAACAATCATCAGAAATTTTTATCAACAGTTATAGGACAATAAGTTAAACAACCTAGATGAAATGAATGCATTCCTGGAAAACTATAAACTTCCAAAATTGAACCAGGAAGAAATTGACAACATGAATGGACCAATATCTAGTAACAAGATTGAAGCAGTGATCACAAACTTCCCAAAAAACAAGACCAGGACCTAACCGATTCCCCGGGGAATTCTACCAAACTTTCAAAGAAGAAATAACACCTATTATCCTGAAGATGTTTCAAAAAATTGAAGCAGAAGGAAAACTTTCATACTTTTTATGAAGCCAGCATTATCCTGATCCCCAAACCAGGCAAAGACCCCACCAAAAAGGAGAATTTCAGACCAATATCCCTGATGAATATGGATGCTAAGATTCTCAACAAGATCCTAGCAAATAGGATCCAACAACACATTAAAAAGATTATCCACCATGACCAGGTGGGATTCATCCCTGTGTTTCAAGGATGGTTCAACATTTGCAAATCAATCAATGTGATAGAACAAATCAATAAGAAAAGAGAGAAGAACCACATGGTCCTCTCAATTGATGCAGAAAGAACATTTGACAAAATCCAGCATCCGTTCCTGATTAAAACGATTCAAAATATAGGGATAGAGGG
>NW_026747741.1:0-2048 GCF_022355385.1 Mustela nigripes
CCACTCTGGTTTCCAAAGTAGGGCATTGCATCACTGCCCTGTCTAAAGTTTTGCCCCTATGACTTCCTATTAGCCTCCCACTCCACAAATTCTTCTGGAAGGCCCATCTTAACCTCCAACCCCACCTCCTCCACTCCCTTGCCTTCTGGCCACACTTTCCTTCTTATATTATTTGAACACATCCATTTCTTCCAGCCCCAGGGCCTTTGCACAGGATGTTTTCCCTTCGGATCTTCATGTGGCTCTGTCCCTAGCTTTATTTAATCTCTCTGCTTAAATGTCACCTCCTAGGTGAGGTCTTGCCTACCAAAACCACCTCCCCCCCCCCGTCATCCCCTTATTTTCGCTCAGAGCCATTATGAATTTATATGCACATTTAGTCTTGTTTAATATCTGTCTTCTCTTGAACGTGAGCTGCACGATGATAGAGTCTTTGGCCATGAATCCCCAGCAGCTACAGCAGAGCCTGACATACAGTAGGTGCTCAATAACTACCGGCTAATGAACCTACAGATAGGACTCGAGCCCTTGAGGAACCTAAATAAATTTTCCATCCTTTAATAACAATAAGGTACTGAGCTCCCCTCTCTCCACTTCCTTGCTCCTGTACAGCATAGCTCATTATATTTTCATTTTTCCCAGCCCCCAGCTAGTCTAATTATTCACAGCACTCATGTGAATATTTGTGTGTGCATGTTGATAAATGAGAGAGCTTGGGCCGATCTACACTAATGGTTCTTAGGCAGGGAGCAGCATTCTGAGCCCTTCATGTAAATACCCTTGGTCGCCCTCCTTCCACTAACTCCCAAGTGAATGACAGTCTCCAAGGCGAAGTCCACAGCAAGTGCATTTTGAAAAACTTCTCTTGGCCGCCCGATGCATGTTACCACATCGTCTGGGGGAAGGCAGTGGAGAGTGGAGGTGAAGACACCAACTGTCACAATCACCCTGCTAGGGCTTGAATGTGGGCACCACCTTGAGTCACCTAATCTCCTCATGCCCCACCCCGCAGCTGTAGTGGGTATCAGAACACGTATCAAGAGAAGCTTGTAAATCACTTAATACAGTCCTTGCCCAGTGCAAGCTCATGATAAAATATTTGCTTCATTAAGTTATTGTGACTTTTCTCTCGTCAGTGATGCCACCTTCTTCAGTTTCCCTATAGGACTTTCTGTGGCAGACGGTCTGCAGGTGGAGTTGCCCATCATGCTGATGGAAACACATGTGCTATTCCTCCCACCTTCCAGAACAATCTTCTCTCTTGAACTCAGGGCCCCCCTCCAGTTATCAACCCGCTCCTTTACTCCTCCTTATAGGAAAATTCATCAAAGAGTTTTCTGCACTCATTGTCTGCAGTTCTTCTCCTTCTCTCGTCCTTACACTTATTAGGGAAATTTCAAACATGCATTTTACTAATCTCCTGCCCCAATATTTTTTGCTGGGGAATTTTAAAACATACCCCATTTTAGATTATTTTAGCTCGAATGTATCTCTAACAGGTAAGAACTTTAAAAAGATATAATAACAGGATCATTATTATGCCTAAATGAATTAACAATAATTCTCCAATATTGGTGCTCAAATTTCCCTGATTGCCTTAAAAATGTCTTTTTACAGTTGGTTGGTCTGAATTAGGACCTGCTCAAGGTCCACACATCACGTTTGGTTGGTTTGTCTCTTTTCCCTTCTCTCCTAACCCCACACTAATCAGGCTTCTGCCCTGATTGTGTTATCAGAGCTAGGTCATTGATTACCTCCACGTTGCTAAGGCTGATGGGCAGTTCTCCCGGTCCTCGCTCTACTCCAGGGATTATCTCTCTGTCCCTGCCCTCCTAGTTGAAACCCCTCTTTGCTAGGACACCACATGCTTCTCCAGCTTTTCTCTTGACACCGGTGTGCGCTAAGTCTCCACCCCTGGTCCTCTTCAGTCTTCTCACTCCTTGGCGATGATATCCAGTAAGGCTTTCAAAGCCTCCCCAAATGTATATCTCCAGTCCATTCCAAATGCCTACCAATCATCTCAACCTTGAGTGTCCAACAGGCATTCC
>NW_026747742.1:0-2048 GCF_022355385.1 Mustela nigripes
TAGAATGCCCTTTCATAGTTGCTCCCCTGGCAATTTATTCTGATTCTCCAAATAAGATTCCAGCTCTCATCCTACCTGTCATAGTCTCTGAATATTGACTGGGAACATTTTCCTCAACAAGGCCTTGCCAGGCCCACTGCTAGGGAAGGTATTGTTTCAGATTCTGTACTCACGTTTTAAAGATTTTTTTTTATTATTATTTATCAGAGAGAAAGAGGGGGAGAGAGTGAGCACAGTCAGACAGAATGGCAGGCAGAGGCAGAGGGAGAAGCAGGCTCCCTGCCGAGCAAGGAGCCCGATGTGGGATTCAATCCCAGGACGCTGGGATCATGACCTGAGCCGAAGGCAGCTGCTTAACCAACTGAGCCACCCAGGTGTCCCTGTACTCACGTTTTAAAAAAACGTGACCAGTTTCCTGTTTGGAGTGACTCGAATGCAAGACTCACTGTAAGCCATTGTCTTGCTGTGTCCCACCCCTTTCTAAGGACTGCTCATGCTATCTCTGTGAGCAAAGCTGCAGCCTGAAGGGCGTGCGTGAGATCTGTGGTTTAAGCTGTCAGAATCTCACGGAGAAAAAAAAAGAGAAATGAATCATCATTTGACCATGACATTCCCACTAAAGGGGAGGACAGTCGGAGAAAGAGCAAGGGAGGAGGAAAGAAAAATCTCAAAATAAATGTGGGGTGGATGGCAGGAGGAGGAGGGGGTCTCGGAAATTGGGGGCAGGTGTGGCGATCGAACCAACGCTAGCCACAAACACACGATTCCGCCCATTCTAGAGTGGACTGGACATAAACATGCTCGCACATCTACTTCTCAGCTGCGTTTTGTTGGCCGGTAGCGGGGTGATTCTTTATGAGCTCTGAGAACCCAAACTTGTGGCGGCCCGCAGCTGAGCTGAAGTGGAGCTGGGAGCTGCCCAGACGACCCGAGGCTGCCAGCTGACCACCTTCCTCCCTACAGATCGCTGGAGCCAAGCTCGGCGGGGGAGAAGCCACGCTCGCGGGTGGGTGCCGGGGCTAAGGGCGGAAGCCGGGTTCCCACAGAGGCCTCCGCGCCCAGGCGGCTGCAGCGGCGGCGCCCGGGGACCGGAGGCCTGACACCAGGACGTGCCCCCCACTCTGGACAACTGGCTGCAGAAGTAAAGGGCCAGCATCCCGCCACAGCTATGCTTCCCGCGGGACAATCTCGGGAGAAGGTCCTGGAAGAGGCTCGCAGGCCGATTTTCCGAGGGAAAGGGCGAGGTGGGGAGGGAGCGCCCCTGACCCTCCCCGCCCTCCCCTCTCCCGCTCACCCGGCAACACTGCCGGCGGGGCTGCCCCACAGAAACGTACGCGGGGTTGTAGTGTCGCCCTCCGCCACACGGGGCAGGATCACCTGCTGGCTCAGCGGCAGCGGTTCTCGCCCCTCTCTTGGCGGAGGCAGGCGGAGGCGGGCCTGCGGCGTCCTCTTTCATTGGCCGCAGCCCGGGTGCTGCCATGTTGGAGGAAGAGGTGCCTTCTGTGCGGTGGAAACGCATGGCTTCACCCCTAGCATCGGGGAGCGCAGCCTCCTACCTTTCCTCCTCGCTCGAGTGTTGGTGCTGAGAGGCCGCGGCCGGCGGGATGGAGAGAAGTAGGATGAACCTGCCCAAGGGGCCGGACACGCTCTGCTTCGACAAGGACCAGTTCATGAAGGTGCGCGCCTGGGCTCTGCTCCCCGGCGCCGGCCGTGGGTGGCCTGCCCTCCTTGGCCCTCCGGGGCCTCTCCTCGGGCTTCTCCTGCGGGCTTCCTGGGTCGTCCCGCCCAGGACGGGTCCTCGGCGGGGACCTCACTGCACTTCGCAGTGTGTCTCTTGGCCTCGGGTGGGCTAGGTGCAGCCTGGAGAAAGCACTCCTGTGAAATCGTGCACATTGAATGAAAAGGCCTGAAAGTTCAGGGCAAGTGGTTTTGAGCTAAACGTAAAAGCCCCGAACCCGTAGGACCCGCCTCTGGTACCGTGCGGCACAGTCAGACCGCTGTTCCCCCGGCCTGACAGAAGCCTCCCAGTGCCTTGTGCCTAGAAGCTG
>NW_026747743.1:0-2048 GCF_022355385.1 Mustela nigripes
GCCCTGAAACCCAAGTCTAGCTAGTGTTCTCAGACTTCCATCCTCACACTCCTGGCCCAGAAGCCTACAAGTTTGGCAATTCCGGACCATCATTGCAGCACTCTGCATGCCCTCTAGAAAAAATAAATTGCCTAATGAGCTGCCCGGGCACATTAAATGAGACTAAACCTACACGGCACTCGAATGTACACAAATTATATAGTCTAACCTGGGCAGTAATGCACTGTCTGACACAACCTGAGCCGGGACCTCCTGAGCAACAACCAGACAGCTGACCGCACACTGAGCACATCAGACCCGCCATGGCCTTAGGTCATCATCTCTGCCCTACCTCAGTTTTCAGGCTTCAGAACGTAGACCTTATCTCCAATCACTGCCCATGGGTGAGTGTGATGCAGAAATCAGAACTCCTGCTTACCCAAGGCAAGAAACCTTGTTGTTGCCATGTTGTCCAACGTTCAGTGTAGGAGAAACCAGCATTCACCCTGAGATCACGCACATTCTTTAGTGCAACGAGGGCATAAACACGCATTGTGACGCTCAGCGTGATTCCTGACCTCTAGTAAATCCTCTCAGAGGCTGGACCATTAGATGTCATAATGGGCTTGACATGTCCCTAAGCCCCAATTTTTAACCAGATTTCTTGTTGTCCAGTCACAACTCCCCAGGGCTCTACTCTGGAATCCCTCATTTGGTGGGACACCTGAGGTTGAAAAACAAAACAAAACAAATCAACCACAACAGAACAACGGACTTCTTCCATCCCACAGAGTGACCCCAATCTCCATGGATGGGGCCAAACCCCCAGAGAGTAAGACTCGTCCATTTCCCATGAAGTCACCCGGAAATTTCACGACCATGAGTGACACGATATCCAGAGACAAAAACTTGAGAAAGAGCCTCACACTCGCCCTTTTTTCATATTCCGAAGAGTTCTACTCATGTTCTGTAGATCAGTCCTGCCATACATATGACCCTAAACATAAGCCGAGTTTGTGTTTTCAGACAACTGTCCAAACTGCCCTGGCCTACACACCCTACATGCTCTGGCCCCTGGAGCCACACCTGACGACTGTGCTTGCCCTCTCCAAGGGAATTGTATGTGCCCATTCTAATGGCCACAAACCTACTAAGAGGATAAACCTCCAAAGTCCCAGAGGCCATACCAATATTTGTGGCTTCCCAGGACAAACAGGGGCAATCTGGGCCCATCTGAGCACCTGCCAGCACTCTGAACCATAGACTGATGTGCCCAGAGGTAAAAAGAAACGAACAGGCCCCTAGGCACCTATCGGATCCATTGCTTTGGTTTCCAGGCATCTCTCCTCAGAGGCCTGGATTTCAATAACAGCATATCGCTGTTTCATGACTCACCCATCAGAACAAATCTCATCTACACATGGGGAACTTGCACGATGGAGCTGTGTGAAAGCCTCTCTTTAGGAGAACCCTTCAGGGCCTCAGTGTCACTGCTTCATTCCAAGGTCTCTATAGACACAAAATCATATTAGGACACATCAACGGGAGAGTCCATTTCAAGTCAGCCTCCTCGGTGGCTCCTCCAGATCCAGCAGATCTAACCTGTCTTGTTGCTTGGAGAAAATTGGAATGCGATGTGGGTTACCCAGCCATCCATCCTTAGAACCCTGCTCGGAATCGTTGTCCTGGAGCCAACCAACAGGTCTCAATTGTACTGTAGAAGAATCTTTGCAGTTCGGCGCTTCTCACAACTCCCATCGTGGGAAAACCCCCATGGCCTCATGATCGACCCCCCTTCAAGAAGGGGCCATCAGGGACAGAATGTCCAACCTGAGCGATCGTCTGATCCTCGCCCTCACTTCAGATGCAAGAGATCTCGATTCAGGTCTCACCCAGAAACCTAGGCCTAGCTTGGGTTATCAGACTTCCATCTCAGACTACTGGCCCACAAGCCCTCCAATTTGGCAATCCAGAACTACAATGCAGCACTCTGCCAGCCCTCCAGAAGAAAAACATTGCCTTCTGGGGCTACCCAGAAACCCCAAATGAGGATCAACCTGCACGCCATT
>NW_026747744.1:0-1013 GCF_022355385.1 Mustela nigripes
ACGAAGAACTTCAGTAATGTGTACCTAGGGATTTTGATTGCACATTTGTAGGAAGTTCACATTGTCATTAGCAATTGTTTATCTGTGAAGTAGAAGTAACATAAAGAGTGATGAAAACTCAAAAACAGAACACTAAAAAAATACCATCTATGGGCTCTTAAAAAATGGAACAAAATTTGCTTGGCTTTTTAAGCGTTATAAAAGATTTTAAGCTTTATAAAAGATTCAATAATATGTTTCTACAAAGAAGGCTTCTCTGAGTAACATAGAAATAAACATGGTAGCAGAAAGTGGAAAAAATGTTACATCTCTTGAGAGCTCACGTTCTCTGAAACCCTGTCACTTAGTGGAGACAGTAACTGTTTGATGAATAGCAAATGGTAGTGTTTCAGATTCCCGGGATTTTCACTAAGAATCGTGAATGGATTTTTTTAAAAATATGTAAAGAATGTCTACAGTGCAAGTACCTGTATATAACTGACATTTTGGAGAGAATATTTTAATCAGCAGAGAAGGTAAAAATGAAAAAAGTTCCACAATCAGAGTAAACATATGGGATTAAAAATAAAAGATAAAAAAATTTTTTTAAAGGACTTTTTTTTTAAAGGACTTTAAACAAAAGTCCTTTTTAAGAGAGAGTTGGCTGTTTAAACCAAAAGTAGAACTCACTAAGAGAATCACCGCATTATGTAATGGGGTAGAAGGACCAGAATGTGGAAAGGCCCATTCTGCAGAGGAAAAAATAGAATCACTAACAGGCCTCATGCCTTGCACAACCAGTGGCTAGAATCCCTGCCTCATGAGACCCTGTGCTAGAAGGCCGCTAGAACCATCTCAACTATATTAGTCTTTCTTGGAAGCCAACAAGTATTTGCCCAGTTAAGAGCACGGTAACAATAAGTCACGTTAAGTTATAATGATTATAGATATCCTTAAAAGCCTTGTCAAGTTCCTTTTTGAGTAACCCTACCCCACCCTTAGAGAAATTTATCTGTGGTTCACCTCTTTGAAAT
>NW_026747744.1:1113-2048 GCF_022355385.1 Mustela nigripes
TTGCAGAAACAGCTGAAAGCACTCAGGTCAGACAGAGGCAAGGGCTGGAGGTATTTTTAAAATTACAAAAACAGAACCAAATCAAACCAAAACAAAAATCAAAACCAATGGCCAAGATTTCAAAATTGCTACTAAAGGTATGACATTCTCCTAAGACATGCGAGTGACTTGATCAATATATTTATATATTTATATTTGAAGAAGGAACTATTTGATGCGGCAAATCCAAGTTGATTAAAAATTACCAGATATGGGGGCTCCTCTGTGGCTCAGGGGTTTAGGCCTCTGCCTTCGGCTCACGTCATAAATTCAGGGTCCTGGGATGGAGCCCCACATCGGGCTCTCTGCTCAGCGGGGAGCCTGCTTCCCCCCTCTCTCTGCCTGCCTCTCTACTTACTTGTGATCTGTCAAATGGGTAAATAAGATCTTTAAAAAAAGAATTACTAGGTGTGAAATACATCGAGGCTATGGGAAGGAAAATGATTTCACCTGATCTGACTAGGAAGTGGTTGAAGCCTGAATTAAGTGCTATAAAAAGAGTAAAGGCCTGGGAGATATATGGGGAAAAAAATCCCTAGAAAAACAGCAATAATAACTGGCTGCTCTTTATTGATCCAGATCCTGCGGTAGGCAAAGAAGAGCTGGTTTTAGCCACAGGATGATCTCCGTTTGTCTTCATGATCTGGCATTTCCTGCAAGCCAGGCATGGGGCTCTACACTTGAGCTTCAAATGCTGGGGGGCCCTCACTGTCCCTTTTCTCTTCTCAGGGGGACAACGGGCATGTCCAAGGTGCAGTGTGACAGGCTTTAGCACAGGGAGATAAAAGACTGCCAAGGGTAGGTTGGAGCTGGGAAAAGCCACGTAGGAACAGATTTTCAGGGGAGGTAATAGACAAGGGCAAAGCGAAGAATGAGGATGAGTGTGTCAAGTTTCA
>NW_026747745.1:0-2048 GCF_022355385.1 Mustela nigripes
CAAAACCCTCAGATTTTTTTTCAGAGTCCATAGTCTCTCATGGTTCACCTCCCCTTCCAATTTCCCCCAACTCCCTTCTCCTCTCTAACTCTCCTTGTCCTCCATGCTATTTGTTATGATCCACAATTAAGTGAAACCATATGATAGTTGACTCTCTCTGCCTGACTTACTTCATTCAGCATAATATCTACCCATCCCGTCCATGCTGCTACAAAAGTTGGGTATTAATCCTTTCTGATGGAGGCATAATACTGCATAGTGTATATGGACCACATCTTCCTTATCCATTCGTCTGTTGAAGGGCATCTTGGTTCTTTCCACAGTTAGGCGACCATGGCCATTGCTGCTATAAACATTGTCTCCCACATCTTCTTAATGGAATAAGAGCCAGGTTCAAAAAGGATGAAATCTTATCGTCTGTAAGGATGTGGATGGATCTACAGTGGATTTAGCTAAGTAAAATCAGTAAAAAAAGACCAATAGCCTGTAACTTGGATTCTGTAGATTTTCAGAACGAAAACAGATGAACATAGTGAGGGGAGAAGGCCAATGAAGAAACACACTCAAACTTCGAGCACAAACTGATCGTTGCTAGAGGACAGGGGTGTGGGTGGAAGGGTTAAATGGGTGACAACTATTAGGGAGAGTACTTGCTGTGATGAGCTCTGGGTGTTCTATGCAGGTGGGGAATCACAAAATCCTACCCTTGAAGCAAAGGAATGAACACTGAATGGAAACAAATTGAAATGGAAGTCAAGGAAGGAAAGAACACCATATTCTACTTCACGAGGAGTGAGGTAAAAATGGAGGGATTTTTGCTCTACTGTTCTGTCAATGATCACTTTCCAACACACTGTTGTATGACACACTAGTTTCTGTTTGCATAAGGAGCCCTCAAAAAGCTTCCAGGAAGATTCAGATGTCAGAGCATGTTCATGTTCCATAGATATGTTCCTTCCAGTCTGCCCAGGTACAAAGGTAATTGGAGAAAAATATGGCAGAAGAAGAAAGGAGGTATTAAGCCTTCAGGAGGTAGCTTTCGCCTTTCTCATGAATGCCTGGGACAGTGTAAATTGAGAAGGAGGAGGGGGGATCCCAGAGCTTTGCCGCAGACAAGGGAGTTCCAGGACTGCCTAGAGCTGACAGGGGTCTTTGAGGAGAGCTGAGCTAGTGGCATGGTGGGCCCGAAATGTTGGTGCTGAGGTGAGTTCCCCAAGGAGCTGAGTTGATGATGGGGGTCGGGTGGTGCATCAGGCTCTGGGTTTGTAGCCAGGGGGCTGCAGAACATGCAGGGGTCCTGATGGGGGCATGCAGGTTTCTCTGGCTCTGAGGGTTCTGCACAGATCCAAAGGGACTAGTTTCCTGCTGGGTGGCAGGTGAAATCCTACAGTGTGGGTCCAAGGTTAGCAATCTAGAGGGCTTTGGGGACAGGCCTCTGGGGAAGGAAGCCTGAAAATGCAACCAAGAGTTAGGGTCATGGCCTTGGGGCATGGCAGGCCTGATCTGCTGACACTGAGGTGGGATACCCTCGGGATTGAATTGAGGCTATGTGTCCTGCAACGTAGAAGAGTCAGGGTTTCTGGCCAGAGGGATGGCTGATGGTGGGGGTGGCTTTAGAGGGGCATGATGGTTTCTCCCTCTCTGAGGGAACTGTGGAGCTCCAAATGACATGGCTTCCCCCTGCATGTCAGTCAGGTTTCTGGCTTGTTACAGAGGGGTCCTGAATCTGGGGAGTTTGGGGACCAGGCCTCTTGGGGGGAGCATGAATTCAGGAAGCCTGAATTCAGAAACTAGAGTTATGCTAAGGTCCTAGGGGCATGGCATGCTCAATCTGCTGTTGCTGAGATGGGCTCCCTGGTGGGATGACTTCAGGGTGGGTATCAGGGGGCATGTCAGACTCCAACTTTGTGCCCTGGGGGTGAACTCAGGGTTGCATGGAGTTTTCTCCCACCCTGAGGTTTCTGCAGAGCTCCAAATGGCATGGTTTCCTCCTGTGTGGCAGACGCAATCCTGGGGTGTCACTGAGGCATCCTTAATCTATACCGGCA
>NW_026747746.1:0-2047 GCF_022355385.1 Mustela nigripes
CTCCAGCTCCTTTAGGTGTAGGGTTAGGTTGTGTACGTGAGACCTTTCTTGTTTCTTGAGAAAGGCTTGTGCTGCTATATATTTTCCTCTCAGGACTGCCTTTGCTGTGTCCCACAGATTTTGTACCATTGTGTTTTCATTATCATTTGTTTCCATGAATTTTTTCAATTCTTCTTTAATTTCCTGGTTGACCCATTCATTCTTTAGAAGGATGCTGTTTAATCTCCATGTATTTGGGTTCTCTCCAAATTTCCTCTTGTAATTGAGTTCTAGCTTCAGAGCATTGTGGTCTGAAAATATACAGGGAATGATCCCAATCTTTTGATACCTGTGAGACCTGATTTAGGACCGAGGATGTGATCTATTCTGGAGAATGTTCCATGTGCACCAGAGAAGAATTTGTATTCTGTTGCTTTGGGTCAAATGTACTGATTTGTCTGCGATGTCCATCTTGTCCAGTGTGTCATTTAAGGCCTTTATTTCCTTGTTGATCTTTTGCTTGGATGATCTGTCCATTTCAGTGAGGGGAGTGTTAAAGTCCCCTACTATTATTGTATTATTGCTGATGTGTTCCTTTGGTTTTGTTATTAACTGGTCTATATAGTTGGCTGCTTCCATGTTAGGGGAATAGATATGTAAAATTGTTAGGTCTTTTTGTTGGACAGATCCTTTGAGTATGATATAGTGTCCTTCCTCATCTCTTATTATAGTCTTTGGCTTAAAATCTAATTGATCTGATATAAAGATTGCCACCCCTGCTTTCTTCTGATGTCCATTGGCATGGTAAATTGTTTTCGACCCCATCACTTTAAATCTGGAGGTGTCTTTGTTTCTAAAATGAGTTTCCTGTAAGCAACATATAGATGGTTTTTTTTTTATCCATTCTGATACCCTGTATCTTTTGATTGGGACATTCAGCCAATTAACATTCAGGGTAACTATTGAGAGAGATGAATTTAGTGCCATTGTATTTCCTGTAAGATGACTGTTACTGTATATTGTCTCTGTTCCTTTCTGGTCTACTACTTTTAGGCTCTCTCTTTGCTTAGAGGACTCCTTACAATATTTCCTGTAGAGCTGGTTTGCTGTTTGCAAATTCTTTCAGTTTTTGTTTGTCCTGGAAGCTTTTTATCTCTCCTCCTATTTTCAATGATAGCCTAGGTGAAGATAGTATTCTTGGCTGCATGTTTTTCTCGTTTAGTGCTCTGAATATACAATGCCAGCTCTTTCTGGCCTGCCAGGTCTCTGTGGATAAGTCTACTGCCAATCTAATATTTTTTCCATTGTATGTTACAAACTTCTTTTCCAGGGCTGCTTTCAGGATTTTCTCTTTGTCACTAAGACTTGTAAATTTAATATTAGGTGACGGGGTGTGGAACTATACTTGTTGATTTTGAGGGGGGTTCTCTGCACCTCCTGGATTTTAATGCTCGTTCCCTTTGCCATATTGGGGAGATTTTCTCCAATAATTCTCTGTATTATACATTCTGCTCCCCTCTGTCTTTCTTCTTCTTCTGGAATCCCAATTATTCTAATGTTGTTTCATCTTATTGTGTCACTTATCTCTCGAATCTCCCCTCGTGGTCCAATAGCTGTTTGTCCCTCTTTTGCTCAGCTTCTTTATTCTCTGTCATTTGGTCTTCTATATCAGGAATTCTTTCTTCTGCCTCATTTATCCTAGCAGTCAGAGCCTCAAATTTTGATTGCACCTCATTAATAGCTTTTTTGATTTCAACTTGGTTAAATTTTAGTTCTTTTATTTCTCCAGAAAGTGCTTTTAGCTCTCTGGAGAGGGTTTCTCTAATATCGTCCATGCCTTTTTCGAGCCCGACTAGAACCTTGAGACTCGTCAATCTGAAGTCTAGAGGTGACATATTACTAATGTCTGTATTGATTAGGTCCCTAGCCTTCAGTACTGCCTCTTGTTCTTTTTTTGTGGTGAATTTTTCTGCTTTGTCATTTTTCCAGATAAGAGTATATGAAGAAGCAAGTAAAATAGTAAAAGGGTGGCAAAGACCCCAGGAAAATACACTTTAACCAAATCAGA
>NW_026747747.1:0-2047 GCF_022355385.1 Mustela nigripes
TTGAGTTAGTCATAGCTATCCTTGAGGCTAGAGGAAAGAAATTGTTGTTAACTCTTTCAATCTTGGATTTAGAATATTCTTTGTAATTCTGCCTTTTACAGTTTGTGATCTTGTGTGTGTGAGTGTTATTGGCAGATGTTATTTCGTGTGCAAATTATGAAAGAGGTTTGTATATTAATGATATGGTCTCTGACACCCATCTCCCAACTCCTCCCCTTGCTTTAATTCTCTGTGCTTTACTTGCAAAATGAAGATAACAATGGCATCTACATAATGGGATCGTTTTATGAACTCAGTGAATTAATGTATGTAAGGCAATTAGTTCTGGCACATAATAACTGTATTAGATACCATTTTTTATTCTTGCCAGTAGTTATAGCTCTTATTTCTACTTAATGTCTTACTGCAATTGTTTCCAAAACAATTTAATATAGTGATCTTTGGTAATAAGTATACTTGTTTCTAATTCTTATGGAGAACTCTTTAGTGCTCATCGGTAAATAGGTTTATTGTTAAGTTTAAGACATTGTTATCACTATTTCTTTTAATTATGTACATTTATTACATTTGTTTTTTGTTATTTTGATTTTGGCCATAAGTAACAGACATCAGCATACTGACTAAACTTTGTTGCCATAAACAAAAACACTGCTTTCCTATCCCATACAATTCACTCCATACTTATTTTCCCTCATGGTCTGATGGTGGATTCCAGTAATAGCAACATACTTATTCACATTGAATAAATGAGAGAAGTCAATTTCTTATAACTCTCTGAAGAGTAAGAAATCTACTTTCCTAATGAATTTGTTTCCCTGTCCCTGAAATAATCATTGACTAGCAGGAAGAGAGTGGCCTATTAACCAGGACCTAAATTATTCAAGAAAGTGAGATGGAATCAGTGGCAATAAGAGTCACTGCCAAGAGAATCCCAGATATGCCTCATTTAAAAAAATTATAAACTGTATGATTATTGATTTCGATCAAGTATGCTTCCGCTATCTAAGGAAACTTAGTTAAAAAAGTACAGTTGGGGGCACCTGGGTGGCTCAGTGGGTTAAGCACACTCAGGTCATGGTATCAGGGTCCTGGGATCAAGCCCATCATCGGGCTCTCTGCTCAGCAGGGAGCCTGCTTCCCCCTCCCCCTCTTCCTGCCTCTCTGCCTACTTGTGATCTCTCATTCTCTCTGTCAAATAAATAAATAAAATCTTAAAAAATACACTTGGTAAAAATTTTCCTATATATTAATCTATTTCCTAATATTAAATCATCCTTACAGTCTTGGGATAAATTGTACTTAGTCATAGTGGATTGTTCATATATAATTCAGTTACATTTGTTATGTTAGTGTTTTTTTTAATAGGATCGATACTGATAAATGAAATCTATCAACTTGTATAAATGATTGCTATTTGTATTTTTAATAGCCTTTTGAGATATAAGTCACATACCATATAATCCAACCATTTAAAATGTACAGTTCTATAGTTTTTATTACATTCAGAGTTATGCATGCCTACCACAATCAATTTTAGAACATTTCCTCCCTCTACAAAGAAACTTTACCTTTAGCTATCACCTCACCCCACCCTCCACTACACTGTGTCCCTTCCCTCTTCCCCAGTCCTGGGCAACTACTAATTTAGCATCTATCTCTATAGATTTGCCTGTTCTAGACATTTCATACAAATGGAATCATACAATATGTTGTCTTTTGTGACTTTTATTTCCTTTTTTACTTAGTATATTTTGAAGTGCTTGCTATTATTTAAAATTAGTATTTTGTATCATTCTTTTTTTTTAATTTTTAATTTTTTATAAACATATATTTTTATCCCCAGGGGTACAGGTCTGTGAATCACCAGGTTTACACACTTCACAGCACTCACCAAAGCACATACCAACCCCAATGTCCATAACCCCATCCCCTTCTCCCAAAACCCCTCCCCCCAGCAACCCTCAGTTTGTTTTGTGAGATTAAGAGTCACTTATGGTTTGTCTCCCTCCCAATCCCATCTTGTTTTATTGATTCTTCTCCTACCCAC
>NW_026747748.1:0-2046 GCF_022355385.1 Mustela nigripes
AGCGCGTGGGGCCTCGCGTCTCCTTTGTCGAGAACCGAGTCGCAGGTCCCGGTAAAGCCGGGTCGCCGAGGACGGCTTATCTTTGTTTTTCCTGCTCTTTCTGTCGGTCCAGGATTTTCTCTTCCGGGTCACGCACTAGAAGGACGCCCATCATTTGCATTTCAGAAGGAGTGATTTTTTAATCCTGCTAGAAGTAGCTTCTTCAGAAATTGTTTTTCCATTTTGGAATTTCTATTCCGTAAAGGGGAGGATATATTAAAAAAAAAAAAAAATTAGAAAGCAACAAGAGGCCCCAGCGAGGATCGAACTCGCGACCCCTGGTTTACAAGACCAGTGCTCTAACCACTGAGCTATGGAGCCTGCCCGTTACCTGCTTTCCTTTCGTTCAGGGACATTGGAAGTAAAATTGCTTTAGCTGGCAGTTTGAAAACAAGTGACCTCATGCATCCATTATCAGTGATAATGGTAAAGACTATGAAATGCTGGAGAAAAATGCCTTCAATACGACAAGCATTAAAAAAAAAAAACCCAACCCAATGTCAAATTTCTATGTTTATGATTACAAAACATTAAGTTGAGTTATGCGTAAAGACAAGAGCTGGAAAGGAAAACGCAGAAATGAAATGTTCTGACTCTATTCTGAGTCAGTCTTTTACATGTGAAAAAAGCCTCCAAGCCTTTGTTTACATGACACATTGTATCAAATTTAGTATCTACTGGGAAGTTATGGGGAGTGTCTTTGCTTCTCCTAAATTAAATAAGCTACTGATTGTGGATGAATTAATTGATTTAACAGTATTTATTGAGTACTCCCATTGATCTAGACTTTGGAGATAGGATGGATAAGTAAAGCTCTGTTCTGGCTCTTGAATGACCAGGGATCATCAAACTGTGTCCCATTCTTTTTTGTTGAAAGAACCGTTTACCGAGGGAACGGTAACCGGAATATGTATGGACATTCCCCCTGTGCATGGCATTTCATATTCCCTCTCTTTAATAAGGACATTTAATAATGGACCCTCTTGGATTAGGGCCCACCTCCCTTTAACTTGATCACCTCGGTGAAGATTCTGTCTTCACATCGGTCACACCCTGAAGTCCCGGGGGTTAGGGCTTGCACCTGAGAATTTTGAGGGGACACAATTTCTCAGTAACAGATGCAAAGTCAGGCATGCAGTTAAGCCAGAAGCAAGGCTCCCTTCATTCCCTTGACGCTGCCTGCCTCTGGTTAGCAGCGATTTTCACTTGCTTCATCCCCACTGTTCCCCAGATCAAATGATGAATCCTCAGCACCTCCCAGCAAGAGGAGAGATGTGATAGAAAAACAGAGCCTCTCCTTCTCTCAACTCGAGCTTGTGAGCTGTAGGATAAAGGCTGTCAAATGAAAGGACAAGGTGAGTGAGGGCTAAGCAGGGTGAGCATCCTATAAAGGCTTCAGTCTGCTTTTGACTCCAGAAGAAAAAGTCTGGGAGGGCTTTCCATTGAGTCTTATGTCCTCGCCTCCTGCTCCCCATCCCTTCCTGATGGGGCTTTTTGGCCCACTTACACATTCACCACCTGTGAAATGGAGGTGATCATTTTGGCTCTATCTCTGAGATTGGGGGATGCAACCCAACAGTGAGTTAGAAAGTGCTAGGAAATTGTGAAGTGCCAGAAACAAACGTGATAGGGAGGGAAGGCATCGTAGGGTCCAGTTTGGGTAGAAGGAGAGGACAAGATGGAAAACAGAAGTCTCAGCAGGGTCCCTTGGCTGTTTTATGTTCTTTTTGGTTTAAGACGACAGTTTCCTTTGCTCAGCCCTGCCCTCAGTGTCTCCTGGTGATTCTATGGCAGCCCTAGGGCTGGAGGAAGCAGGAGGGACTGCGTTTCCATTGGCTTGGGACAGGGGCACCCGCCCTCTCTCACCCTTTCCTTGGAATCACTGTCCAGAGCCATCTGCTCCTGGGAGGAAGCCATGTTCTGTCTCAAAGTCAAACTCAAGGTCAGAGGGTGTGAGAGTGCAAGGGCCAGGAGGGGCTTACAAGCTCATCTAGCTCCAGTTCATTT
>NW_026747749.1:0-742 GCF_022355385.1 Mustela nigripes
TTTAGTTCTTTTATTTCTCCAGAAAGGGCTTTTATATCTCCCGAGTGTGTTTCTCTAATATCTTCCATGCTTTCTTCGAGCCCGGCTAGAACCTTGAGAATTGTCATTCTGAACTCTAGATCTGACATATTACCAATGTTTGTATTGATTATGTCCCTAGCATTTGCTACTGCCTCTTGTTCTTTTTTTTGTGGTGAATTTTTCCGTCTTGTCATTTTATCCAGATAAGAGTGTATGAAGGAGCAAGTAAACTACTAAAAGAGTGGCAACAACCCCAGGAAAATATGCTTTAACCAGATCAGAAGAGATCCCAAATCATGAGGGGGGAGAAAGGGAATAAAAAGAGGTTGAAAAAGGGAGAAAGAAAAAAAAAGAAAAAAAAGAAAAGAAAAGAATTTAAAAAAAGAAAACGAATAAAGAAAAATTTTATAAAAAAGAAAAAATATATATATTAGATAAACTAGTTAAAAAACGTTAAAAAAGAAAAGAGTAAAAGTTATAAAAAAAATTTTACCAGAAGGCGAGAAAAAAAACAAAAAATGTAAAAGAAAAAAATTAAATTTTCTGCAAGACTAAAAAAAATCACAGGGAGAAAGCCATGAGTTCCGTGCTTTGCTTTCTCCTCATCTGGAATTCTGCTGCTCTCCTTGGTATTGAAACCGCACTCCTTGGTAGGTGAACTTGGTCTTGGCTGGATTTCTTGTTGATCTTCTGGGGGAGGGGCCTGGTGTAGTGATTCTCA
>NW_026747749.1:842-2046 GCF_022355385.1 Mustela nigripes
AAAAAAAAATCACAGGGAGAAAGCCATGAGTTCCGTGCTTTGCTTTCTCCTCATCTGGAATTCTGCTGCTCTCCTTGGTATTGAAACCGCACTCCTTGGTAGGTGAACTTGGTCTTGGCTGGATTTCTTGTTGATCTTCTGGGGGAGGGGCCTGGTGTAGTGATTCTCAAGTGTCTTTGCCCCAGGCGGAATTGCACAGCCCTTACCAGGGGCCGGGGTGAGTAATCCGTTCAGGTTTGCTTTTAGGAGCTTTTGTTCCCTGAGCGCTTTCCGTAGATTTCCAGAGGACAGAAATACAAATGGCAGCCTCCTGGTCTCCGGAGCCGAGAGCCCGGGGCCCCACTCCTTAGTGCGCCCTCAGAGAACAGCGCCCAGTAACTCCCATCTGCCTGACCTCTGACCGCGCTCCGAGCTCACCGAGACTGCGACCGGTTCAAGGTAACACCGAGCTGTGATCTTACTGTCAGCCCTGTCTCTGTAGCCGGCTTTCCCATTCCAATACCCGCAAGCTCTGCGACACTCAGACACCCTCGATTCTACAGTGACCCTGCGGGACCTGAGGCCACGCTGACCCCGCGTGGGCTTCGCCCCGGTTTAGCCTCTGGAGAGATGTTCCTCTGTGGAACAGACTTTTATAAGTCCTGATTTTGTGCTCTGTTGCTCCGCCGCTTGCCGGGAGCGGGCCACTACCCCCGGGGTCTATCTTCCCGTCGCTTTGGATTCACGTCTCCGCCAGTCCTACCTTTCAGAAAGTGGTTGATTTTCTGTTTCCAGAATTGCTGTTCTTCTTCTCTTCGATCTGCCGATGGATTTGCAGGTGTTCGCAAATTTTAGATAAGCTATCTAGCTGATCTCCTGGTAGCTGAAGTAGACTCAGCCTGCTACTTCTCCACCATCTAGACTCCTCGAAAGAAAGAAATTCTTTGTCTATTTCCCACACCTAATTTCCTGAAATGCTGACTAAACAACTCACCCTTTTCCAGGCTTACGATTGTGGATATGCAGACCGAACCAAACAAAATTTACATGTCTAATTATTTAGCTTTTGCTTAAGTCATCCAAAGTTAATTATGTAAGTTACCACAAAAAAACCTAAGTATTATATATTATATTTTATTTTATATATTATATATATTATATTTTATATTATATATTCTGTTGAAGAAACTGATGCCAGGGCCAATGTAAATAAATAGATCGTTTT
>NW_026747750.1:0-2046 GCF_022355385.1 Mustela nigripes
ATGTCTCTTGCTCTGCCCTTTTGTTTTGATGGAACACATCTTTGCCCACCCCCCCCCAGGGTCAGGAAGAGGGACCTCACTGCACTGCACCCCATTCCTGAAGGCCAGTCATTTATCACAGCCATTGAGCCCTTTACTGATGCAGGACTTTGATGTGATCCCCTTCTGTCACCAACACAGAGTACTGCATCCTCCATCATCCATGCCCTAATATTCTAAGCTCTCTCACCTAAAACAACTCTGTGTTCTCATCTCAAGAATGGGATATGTTATCAGAAATCATAGGATCCATGCCATTCATGCAGAGAGGTGCTATCAATACTCAGCTCACAAAGTGACCTGAGATACTATCAAGTTCAGACATCATTTCCTTCCATTCCTTTAATAGATGCCAAGAACATTTTTTTTCTTTTTCCTTAAAGGTTAACTAATTGGTTGATTGATGGATTTGAGAGAGAGGCAGGGGGAGATTGGGGAGAAGCAGACGGAGAGACAGAATTCTCAAGCAGACACTGCCCCATGTACACAGCCCTATGAGGAGCTCAGTCTCAGGATATGGAGACCATGACCTGGACCAAAACCAAGAGCCTTACGTTTAACCCAATGAAACACTGAGTCATCTTATTCTTTTTAGGACTGTGGGCCCTCTTGTCCCACCTCTTGCCACAAGTCACTGAGATCTGGGGGTTCAGTCTGCTCTCCAATCCCCAACTCTCCTGGTGGCTATAGCACTGACTCATGTCTCCTCTGATTCACCTCATGGTAAAAATGGATCAAACAGGAAGAGAAATGAGACCTCTGTGCTATGGACCAACCAGGCCAACATGCTGGAGACAGAAATAAAACACCTGGTGCCTGCCTTCCTAAGAAGAGATCTTAAGTATGTCTACATGTTCCTGGGTACACACCAAGCCTTTGCCACCACCCAAGATGTGCTGGACCTCTTATTTGCAAGATGAGCACCCTGCCCCTAACTGCCAAGTGTGATTGGGCCAATGCATGGTTGTGATACTTTGGCATGTCCCCAAACTTCACAAAGCCTCAATTTGCTCCTACCTGGGGCAGAGTTATTATAGAGACTCAGTGGGGTCTTGTAGGGAAAGTACACATGGGTGTCTGCTCCTGTGGAAAAGTGTGCTAGAGGGCCGTGGTCAGGAAATTTTAGCATTCTCCTGCTACTCATGATGAAGCCTCTGCCTCATCCTTCACTATCACTATGGTCTTGCGCTGGGCTGTTCTGCCATTTAAAGGGAGATCTGAGACTCCATCTGGGGATCGTGGGTGTGAGTAAGGGGCCAGGCCCACTCACATATCTGTGATGGCTGTTTGGGGCCCCTTCATTCGTCAAGCATTCAGGAAGCTCCACTCAGTAGAGGCATTTATCTAGGAGCTGAATGGGATCCCTACAGAGAACAGGCAGTACCCCAGGGCTACAGAGTAGTAGGGGGTCAGATGTTGGCGGAGCCCAGAAGAAGCGGAACATGTGAGTGACCTTTAGCTGATAAAGGAGGGCCTTCCATCTCCACCAGGAAAGCGAGGTACTGTAAATTAGAGGGGCTGCTGGACCTTCAACCACACATCTGTTATTCGTTCTTTAGGGTAAAGGTCTGAGAGCTTCTTCTGGAAAATGGGAAGTTGTCCTGGGGAGATGTGGTTGGTGTGTGAGCACTGTGGGAGAGCATAGGAGAATGGAGGACCTTTTGAACCCCTAAGAAGGTCATTCTCCATCCCTTCATTCTCCTGGCCCTATCTCTACCCCAATTCCGGGACCCTAAACTGAGGATTTAGGAACCATCACACAGCATTCTATTGGAACCTGGACACTGGGTTCTCAGATGATTCTCAGGAGACCCAGTGAGCACTAAGGGAGCAGACACCCCACACTCTGTGGGAGATTAGTGTCAGTGGAAGGAGACCCACTCATGGCACTTAGTGAATAAGGCAGCACATGCATACAGGAGGTAATGTTTGAGGCATTGGAAGGGTCCTGGGAAGGCCTTGGCTAGAGACAAAGTCCCTTAGTTCCCTCCTTGGTTGGATCTTCAC
>NW_026747751.1:0-2045 GCF_022355385.1 Mustela nigripes
GGCCAATCCCCCAGAGAGTAAGATTCGTCCATTTACCCTGAAGTCACTGTAAATTTCACGACCATGAGTGACACGGTATCCAGAGACAAAAACTTGAGCAAGAGCCTCACACTCGCCCTTTTTTCATATCCCGATGAGTTCTCCTCATGGTCTGTAGGTCAGTCCTGCCATACCTATGACCCGAAACATAAGCCGAGTTTGTGTTTTCAGACAACTGTCCAAACAGCCCTAGCCTACACACCCTACAGGCTCAGGCCCCTGGAGCCAAACCTGACGACTGTGCTTGCCCTCTCCAAGGGAATTGTATGTGCCAAATCCAATTGCCACAACCCTACTAATAGGATAAACCTCCAAAGTACCTGAGGCCATCCCAATATTTGTGGCTTCCCAGGACAAACAGGAGCAATATGGGCCCATCTCAGCACCTACCTGCACTCAGACCGGTAGACTGATGTCCCCAGATGTAAAAAGGAATGAACAGGCCCCTAGGCACCTATCGGATCCATTGCTTTGGTTTCCACGCATCTCTCCTCAGAGGCCTGGATTTCAATAACAGCATATGGCTGTTTCTTGACTCACCCATCAGAACAAATCTCATTTACACATGGGAAACTTGCACGATGGAGCTGTGTGAAAGCCTCTCTTTAGGAGAACACTTCAGGGCCCCAGTGCCACCGCTTCATTCCAAGGTCTCCATAGACACAAAATCATATTAGGAAACATCTACGGGAGAGTCCATTTCAATTCAGCCTCCTCGGTTGCTCCCCCAGATCCATCAATCTAACCTGTCTTGTTGCTTAGAGACAAATGGAATGCGAGGTGGGCTACCCAGACTTCTATCCTTAGAACCCTGCTCGAAATCATTGTCCTGGAGCCAACCAACAGGTCACAATTGTCCTGCAGAAGAATCTTTGCAGTTGGGAGCTTCTCACAACTCCAATCGTTGGGAAAACCACCATGGCGTCGTGATCCCCCAACCCTTCAAGAAGGGGCAATCAGGGACAGAATGTCCAACCGGAGCAATCGTCTGATCCTCGCCCTGACTTCAGATGCACGAGCTCTCGATTCAGGTCTGTAGATTGTGCCTGCCATGTCCTCAACCAGAAACAGAGGCCTAGCTTGGGTCCGCAGACTTCCGTCCTCAGTCTACTGGCCCACAAGCCCTCCAATTTGGAAATCCAGAACTACAATGCAGCACTCTGCCTGCCGCCAGAAGAAAAACATTGCCCTCGGGGGCTACCCAGGAACGCCAAATGAGGATCAACCTACACACCATTCGGCTGTACCCCAAATATATAGGCTGACCTGGGCACTAATGCCCTTTCTGACACAGCCTGAGTCTGGACCTCCTGGCCCCACCCAGACAACAGGCCACACACTGATCACATAGGAAACGCCATGGCCTTAGGATGTCATCTCCTCTCAACCTCGGTTTTCAGGCTTCAGAACCTAGACCTTATCTCCAATCACGGCACGGGTATGAAAATGATACCGAAATCAGAACTCTTTCCACATGGCAAGAAATTTGTGGTTGGCATGTTGTCCAAGGTTCAGTGTCATTGAAACCAGTGTGGCCCATGAGGCCCCGCCCATGCTTGCGGGCCACATTGGTCACAAACACACTTTGTGACCCTCAGCCTGAGCCCAGTCCTCAGGTAAGGCCTCTCAGTGGCTGGATGGAGAGACAGCATATTGATCTTGCCATGCGCCTAGGCCCCAATTTTTAACCATAGTTCGGGTTGTGTCTTCACTCTTCCCCAGGGATTCCCTCTTTTGGTGGGACACCTGAGGTAACAAACCTGAAAGGAGTCCTCCCATCCCTCATATTGACGAAAAACAATTGGGATCGGGCCAAGTCCACAGAGAGCAAGATTCGTCTATGGCCCATGAGGCCTCCCCAACATTCCACAGCCATCGCTGATACAAAATCCAGAGACAAAAGCCTGAGCACGCGCCTCAGACTCGCTCATTCTTCATATCCTGAAGACTTCTTCAGATAAGAACCTACACGGCACTCGAAGGCACCCAAAATAGATAGTCTAACC
>NW_026747752.1:0-664 GCF_022355385.1 Mustela nigripes
GTCCTCACACCTGCTATGCTGGCCTGGGGGTCAGACGTGTAACTGGTGTGGTGCTGGTGATGATGAGCAAGACAATTGTTAAGTCTTTTTACCCTAATTGCTGTTGTCCTATTATTTCCTTTTTTTTTAAGATTTTATTTTATATCGTGGTGATATATGCTAACAACCCTTCTCTGTTTCACAGTCTAGCTTTTAAGGGCAAAGGCCATGCGGTCAGGCCTGGCCACGCACAGGTGACCAATGAGATTTTAACACACACAGGAAACTCCACAGTGACGCTAGGTGACCAATTGAGGTACAATTTACCCTAGTATAGACATTTGACCCAGCTTATTACACCTTGATTAGGATTGGTGCCAAAAGGGTTCCCAAAGGGCGGAGGAGTGGGGCATACTCCTTAGTATCTAGGGAGACAGTATGCACCCCCCCCAACTGATTGATGTCTCCACCTGGCCTGACCCACCCTTGTATATGGGCTTTGTTACCTGGAGCTGATTTCCAGGACTTGTTTTTAAGTGAATCCCCTGGGGGAAGGGGAGCAAGGAGAGTTTAAGGGTTAAACAACGTTTTTGTTTAACCTCAATGAAAGCCTCTTTCTAAAATATAAAAATATAAAATAGGTCCTTACATTACAACAACTCAGTAGGGAAAGTCCCAGTGTGGT
>NW_026747752.1:764-1356 GCF_022355385.1 Mustela nigripes
TTTATGGGCTTTGTTACCTGGAGCTGATTTCCAGGACTTGTTTTTAAGTGAATCCCCTGGGGGAAGGGGAGCAAGGAGAGTTTAAGGGTTAAACAACGTTTTTGTTTAACCTCAATGAAAGCCTCTTTCTAAAATATAAAAATATAAAATAGGTCCTTACATTACAACAACTCAGTAGGGAAAGTCCCAGTGTGGTGATAAAAGAAGTGATGTAACTTGCATTGCACATTTTATTTTTAAAACGTGTAAGTCGTATTTTTCCCTGCCATGACATCATACTTTATCTTCAGCTCTGTCTACTACTTTAAAACTAGTTAACCAAATTCAACAATTTTTTAAAATATTTTATTTATTTGAGAGCAAAAGCCAGAGAGAGAGAGAGAGAGAGAGCGCATGAAGAATATGAGGCTCGATCCCAGGACTCTTGAGATCATGATCTGAGCCAAAGGCAGACTCTTAACTGACTGAGCAAATGAGACTCCCACAAACTCAACAATTTTATAAAATTTTTATTTGTTGGGGTGCCTGGCTGGATCAGTCAGTAAAACATGTAACTCTTGACCTTGGGGTTGTACGTTTGAAATCCACCTTG
>NW_026747752.1:1456-2045 GCF_022355385.1 Mustela nigripes
TTTATTTATTTGAGAGCAAAAGCCAGAGAGAGAGAGAGAGAGAGAGCGCATGAAGAATATGAGGCTCGATCCCAGGACTCTTGAGATCATGATCTGAGCCAAAGGCAGACTCTTAACTGACTGAGCAAATGAGACTCCCACAAACTCAACAATTTTATAAAATTTTTATTTGTTGGGGTGCCTGGCTGGATCAGTCAGTAAAACATGTAACTCTTGACCTTGGGGTTGTACATTTGAAATCCACCTTGGGTGTAGAGGTTGTTTAAAAAATAAAATCTTTAAAAAAATTTTTTTTTATTTTTTTATTTAAGCCATTGTATGGCAGTGTTGATCACTATATTATACACCTGAAACTAATATTAACCTTATTTTAACTAACTGGAATTTAAATAAAAACTTTAAAAATAAAATAAAAATAATAATAATAAAAATAAAAAAGAGGAAAAATTATTTGGCAGGCAATTTTCTTAATTGCATTATTATTTATTATTATCATAGTGTGTGTGTGTTGGTGGGAAGTGGCTGGTATTACAGTGAGTTCCATATCTGTGTTACACTGAGGTCCATGTCTGTAGTCAGTCTTTTTTTT
>NW_026747753.1:0-1400 GCF_022355385.1 Mustela nigripes
GAACAGGCCCCTAGGCACCTATCGGAAACATTGCTTTGGTTTCGAGGCATCTCTCCTCAGAGCCTGGATTTCAATAACAGCATAGGGCTGTTTCTTGACTCAACCATCAGAAAAAATCTTATATACTTATGGGAAACTTGCATGATGGAGCTGTGTGAAAGCCTCTCTTTAGGAGAACCATTCAGGGGCACAGGCTTCATTCCAAGGTCTCCATAAACACAAAATCATATTAGGACACATACGGTAGAGTCCATTTCAACTCAGCCTCCTCGGTTGCTCCCCCAGATCCAGAAGATCTAACCTGTCTTGTTGCTTGGAGACAATTGGAATGCGGGGTGGGCTACCAAGCCATCCATCCTTAGAACCCTGCTCGGAATCGTTGTCCTGGAGCCAACAAACAGGTCTCAATTGTCCTATAGAAGAATCCCTGCAGTTGGGAGATTCTCACAACTCCCATCGTGGGTAAACCCCCAAGGCCTCGTGATCCACCCCCCCCCCTTCAAGAAGGAGCCATCAGGGACAGAATGTCCAACCTCAGCGATCCTCTGATCCTCGCCCTGACTTCAGATGCACGAGATCTCGATTCAGGTCTGTAGATTGTGCCTGCCATATCCTCACCCAGAAACCTAGGCCTAGCTTGGTTTCTCAGACTTCCGTCCTCAGACTACTGGCCCACAAGCCCTCCAGTCTGGCAATCCAGAACTACAATGCAGCACTCTGCCTGGCCTCCAGTAGATAAACATTGCCCTCTGGGGCTACCCAGCAACCCCCAATGAGGATCAACCTGCACGGCATTCGGCTGTATAGGCTGACCTGAGCACTAATGCCCTTTCTGACACAGCCTGATCCTGGACCTCCTGGCCCCACCCAGACAGCTGGCCGCACACTGAGCACATCGGACCCGCCATGGCCTTAGGTCGACATCTCTTCTCAAACTCGGTTTTCAGGCTTCAGAAACTAGACCTTATCTCCAATCACTGCCCGGGTATGAAAATGATGCAGAAATCAGAACTCTATCCCCATGGCAAGAAATCTTGCGGTTGGCATCTTGTCCAAGTTTCAGTGTAGATAAAACCTGTGTGGCCCATGAGGCCCGGCCCATGCTTGCGGGCCACATTGGTCACAAACACACATTGTGACCCTCAGCCTGAGCCCAGGCCTCAGGTAAGGCCTCTCAGTGGCTGGATGGAGAGACAGCATATTGGGCTTGCCATGCCCCTAGGCCCCAATTTTTAACCATAGATCGGGTTGTCCCTTCACTCTTCCCCAGGGCTCTGCTTTGGAATTCCTCCTTTGGTGGGACCCCTGAGGTAACAAACCTGAAAGGAGTCCTCCCATCCCACAGATTGACGAAAAACAATTGGGATCGGGCCAAATCCACAGAGAGCAAGATTCTTCCA
>NW_026747753.1:1500-2044 GCF_022355385.1 Mustela nigripes
ATTGGGATCGGGCCAAGTCCACAGAGAGCAAGATTCGTCCATGGCCCATGAGGCCTCCCCAACATTCCACGGCCATCGCTGATACAAAATCCAGAGACAAAAGCCTGAGCACGCGCCTCAGACTCACTCATTCTTCATATCCTGAAGAGTTCTTCAGATAAGAACCTACACGTCACTCGAAGGCACCCAAAATATAGAGTCTATCCTGGGCACTAATGCACTGTCTGACAACCTGAGCCCGGACGTCGGGACCAACACCCAGACAGCTGACCGCACACTGAGCACATCAGACCCGCCATGGCCTTAGGTCATCATCTCTTACCTACCTCAGTTTTCAGTCTTCAAAACCTAGAACTTATCTCTAATCACTGCCCAGGGGTGACTATGAGGCAGAAATCAGAACTTTTCCTTACCCAAGGCAAGAAACCATGTGGTTGACATGTTGTCCAACGTTCAATGTAGGACAGAAACCAGCTTTCACCCTGACGCCCCGCCCATTCTTGAGTGCGACGAGGGCATAAACACGCATTGTGACCCTCAGTGT
>NW_026747754.1:0-2044 GCF_022355385.1 Mustela nigripes
GACTAGGGGCCTGTCCATTTCAATCTTCTGTCTTCGTGGACATCTCTCTGCGTTTCTGTGAGGAGATAGTTGCTCAGCTTGTGTCATATTAATCCTTTTTGTCCAGGGCGGCTCTTATTCCAGCCACTGAGAGGCATTAACTGAGTAGGGGACTCATGCTGAGGGTCGCAATGCGTGTTTGTGCCCAAAGCGGCCCTCAATCATGGGTGGGGCATCATTGACCATGCAGGTTTTTCCTACATTGAATGTTGGACAACATGCCAACCACAAGGTTTCTTGCAATGGGGAAGGAGGGGTTCTGATTCCTGCATCACGTTCACCTCTAGGCAGTGATTGGAGATAAGATCTAGGTCCTGAAACCTGAAGATCGAGGTTAGGAAGAGATGACGACCTAAGGCCATTCCATGTCTGATGTGCCCAGTTTGCGGCCACCTTTCTGGATGTCAGTCACGAGGTCTGGGCTCAGGCTGTGTCAGACAGGGCATTAGTACCCAGATAAGCTGTATAATTGGGGTACAGTCGAGTGGCATGCAGAAAGATAATCATTTGCGGTTTCTCATTAGCCCCTTTGTGTAAAGTTTTTCTTCTGGAGGACAGGCAGAGTGCTGGATTCTGGCTCCAGAATTGCCAAACTGGAGGGCTTTTGGGCCAGGACTGTGAGAACGAAAGTCTGAGAAAACAAGGTAGGTTTAGGTTTTGGGGCGAGAGCACGGCAGGCACCCTCTACAGAGCTGAATCGAGATTTCGTGCATCTGAAGTCAGGGCGAGGATCAGATGTTGGCTCAGGTTGGAGATTCTATCCATGATGGCCCCTTCATGAAGGGGGGTCATAACGAGACCATGGGAGTTTTCCCGTGATGGGAGTAGTAAGATATTCCAAAGCACAGGGATTTTCTGCAGGTCAATTGAAACCTGTTGGATGGCTCCAGGACGTCCCATATGGAATGACTGCAGAACAGGGTTCTAAGGATGGATGCCTGGGCAGCCCGCCTCACATTCCATTTGTCTCCAAGCAACAGGACACGTTTGATCTGCTGGCTCTGGTGTAGCAACCAAAGGGGCTGAGTTGAAATGGACTCTCCTGAGGATGTGTCATAATGTGGGTTTATGTCCATGGAGACCTTGGAAAAGGACAGTTGCACCAGGGCCCTGAAGGATTCTCCTAACTGGCTGTATTGGCACAGCTCCACAGAGCACATTTCCCATGTGGAGATGAGATTTCTTCTCATTGGTGCTTCAGTTAACCCGCATATGGAAATCAGAACTCTGAGGAGAGATGCCTGGAAACAAAAGCAATGGATCTATTTCCAGTTAAATCTTCTTCTCTGGGGACATTTGTCTACAGGTCTGAGTGGAAGTAGTTCCTCAGCTTGTGTCAGATCACCACTGTTCCTCCCGGTTGGGCTACACTATCGGGATGGCCTCAGTGACTTTGGAGGTCTCTCCTAATTTGCAAGTTTTTGGCCAATGAAATGGGCAGAATTCCTTTGGGGAGGGAAGGCACAGTCCTGAAGTGTGGCTCCAGGGTACCCAGCCTGGAGGGCGTGTGGGTCACAGCTGTGGGGACAGAAGTCTGAAAACAGAAACTCGGCTTAGGTTTGGGGATATAGCTATGGCAGGCCCGATCTACAGACCTTGGGAACTCTTTATGATATGAACAAAGGGCGAGTGTGAGGCATTTGCTCAGGCTTTTGTCTCTGAATTTTGTGTCACCAATGGCTGTGGAATGTCGGGGTGGCTTCATGAGCCATGGACGAGTCTCCCTCTCTGGGATATTGGCCCGATCCCAAGATTTTGGGGGTCATTCTGTATGATTGAAGGAGTCCGTTCTGTTTTTTTGTTAACCTCAGGTGTGTCACTAAAAGACGGATTCCAAAGCAGAGTCCTGGGGAGGGGCAACTGGACAACACGAAATCTGGTTAAGATTGGGGGCCTAGGGGCATGGCAATCCCCATATGCGGGCTCTTGGTCCAGCCACTGAGAGGCCTTCCTTGAGGACAGAGCTCACACTGAGGGTCACAATGCATGTTTGTGCCAAACGTAG
>NW_026747755.1:0-2044 GCF_022355385.1 Mustela nigripes
GCTGAAGCAGACTCAGCTTGCTACTTCTCCGCCATCTTGACTCCTCCCCCCTACTCTTTTCTCTCTCTTGAAAAGCTTCAATGCTTTTAGGATAGGAGATATTACTTCAGAACTCAAGATTTAAAGCAATTCTTCAGCCCATAATAAGGGTAATAAAGCTTTTTATTATAAAAATGACTGTAGGGGAACCTGGGTGGCTCAGTGGGTTATAAGCCTCTGCCTTCAGCTCAGGTTATAATCCCAGGGTCCTGGGATAGAGCCCCGCATCAGGCTCTCTTCTCAGCAGAGAGCCGGCTCCCCCCCCCCGCCCGCCTGTCTCTTTGCCTACTTGTGATCTCCATCTGTCAAATAAATAAATAAAATCTTTAAAAAATGACTGTAAATATACATAGCAATAATTTCAACAACTCAGAAGTTGTTTAAACTCTACAGTGGGAAATATGAATCTCATGACATTTAGGTGCTATCAAGAATTTGCATTACTCTCTTCACTTATCTCTATAGCAGTGGTGATGTTGAGCTTCAATTATTGTGGATAAATATTCACTAAAGAGAATTATATAACGAATTCTCCCTTAAGTCAAATGTACATGCACAAAAGTGAGAAGGGGAGTTTGGAAAATAATATCTCTTTGTCTGAAGTTTTGGTAAAATGTCTATTTCTGTACAAAGGGAAGTGGATAGAGCTTTGACCTGCCAACTGAATTGCTGTTAAAACCAGGGCACTGGATATAAGAAATAGCATAGAAAACCATAGTGGTCAGAACATTCTGGACAAGGGAGCATTCACGTCGATGAATATTAGCCAAAGATTGTAAGGTTTATAGCAGTTTGCTATGAGGGAAAGGGAGAGGAATTCTCAGAGTTGGGGGAAAGGGGCAATAAAGTTATCTGGTAGAACTGAACTTCTCCTGCTCAAAAATTTTCTTCCTGAAAATCAAATATTACCAAGAGGAACTCCACACCTTCCAAATCTAACCTTTTTTTGTTGTGGTTTTCAGCAGAAATGTTTTCCGATAGAGGTAAGATGCAAGATGTAATTGGTAGAAGTGTACCTTAAAAACAAACTCCAGGCACATAATTGAATCTTCTTACTATTTGTTCATGAAGGATTTTTTTTAAATCCTGATTCTATAGTTCTACTTATCTTTTTTTTTTTTTTATGGTACTTCCAGTAAGTTTGAGAATGTTATTTTCTTAAGAACTTTCCTGGCTAAAAACAATGAAAAAAATCTAGATTTAAGGAAAAAATTTGAATTTTCAATATGATTTGAAAACATGAATAAGGTTATTTGGATAACCTACCATGTTTGCTTCAGCAGCACATATACTAAAATTATATGACTTAACTTTAGTTACATTATGTAACTGAGGGTCAGAGTGGTTGAATAAGTATTCCAATATTACAAAACTAGAAGTTGTGGAGGAAACTTCATCTGATGGCAGAATTTATCAGAGCCTGCATTTTATGTATTTTGGAAATAACACTGCAGGGTCTTTTATAACTGAACATTTATATTCCTTCATTAACTATTTCTGCTTGATTTTTCAAAAACTCATTCAGATCTACCCTTTTCTTTCTACTCTTAAAACTATCATCCCTAGAATATAACTATTACAGTTCTAGCAAGTCTCCCATCTTCTAGTCTTTCTCTCTTGTTCTTTCAGACTTAAAGTCTGTATGTATTGTGAAACTAAAATCATCTTTCCTAAACTTTATTTTCAATAGCTCAACCCATTACTCAGTTTACTTAGTGTCATTCAAAAAGGATGGACATTGGAGGACAGTCTTAATTTATACATATAATTCTGGCATAATTCTTAAGTGTTCTCTTTCTTTTTTTCAATATTTTTTATTAATTTTCAGCATAACAGTATTCATTGTTTTTGTACCACACCCAGTGTTCCATGCAATCTGTGCCCCCTATAATACCCACCATCTGGTACCCTGACCTCCCACCCCCCACCCCTTCAAAACCCTCAGATTGTTTTTCAGGGTCCATAGTCTCTCATGGTTCACCTCCCCTTCCAATTTCCCCCATCT
>NW_026747756.1:0-2044 GCF_022355385.1 Mustela nigripes
AATGGCTAACAGACACATGAAAAAATGTTCAACATCATTAGCCATCAGGGCAATTCAAATGAAAACCACATTGAGATACCACCTACACCAGTCAGAACAGTCAAAATTGACAAGGCAAGAAATAACAACTGTTGGAGAGCATGTAGAGAAAGGTAAACCCTCTTACACTGTTGGTGGGAATGTTTTCCTTACTTTTTGAAAAGCAAGCTGATTTTTAATTCTAATCTTACCTTCTTGGAATAAAACGACTTGGTCATAAGATTTTATAATTCTTTTATGTTGTTCAATATACTTTTGTAATATATTTTAGATGTTTTTGAGATAAAATTTATGTATCATAAGACTTACACTTTTAAAATATAAATTTAATGATTTTTACTGTATTAATGCAGTTGTGAGACCAGCACCACTAATTCTAGAACACTTTTATCATTCCATTCCTATTGATTTTTAGAGAGATTAGACTATAATATTTTTCCCAGGAAGGTCCTTATGAGGGTTTTTTTTTTTTCTCTCTTTTAAGGTTTTCTTTATCTATTTGACACAGAGAGAGAGAGAGCACGAGAGCATAAGCAGAGGGACCACGAGAGGGAGAATGCAGACTCCTCACTGAACAGGGAACCCAACACAGGGCTCAATCCCAGGGTCCTGGGATCATAACCTGAACCAAAGCTAGAAGTCCAAACAACCTTAGGAGCTTTTGATATCAAACTTATGATCATCTCATAAAGCCAGCTGATAGTTTTCCATCTATTTGTTTCCCTAGAAGAGTTTAGGTAATACTAGCATTATTTCTTCCATAGATATCTGAAAAAAAAATTCACCCATAAAGCCATATCTCCTGGAGTTTATGCTGTTGGGAAGTCTTTTTTCCAGCACATTTTTCATACACAGTAGACTACATGTATATATAGATAAACAGATAGATAGATAGATAGATAGATAGATTCATACCCCATAGACTTTATATATATATATATATATATATGCACATAAATAGATAGATATGTACCTCTATATATACATATACACATAATATAATACACAATATTAATTATTCACTTCAATGACTCTTTTCTAAGTGAACACCCACATATAAACAGCATTCAGAGAAGATTTAGTCCATTTTACCACCTCAGATGCCTCACCTATGCCCTTTTTCAGTTACTGTCTTCCCAAAGTGACCATTTATTGGGCTTCTATCACCAAAGCTTAGTTTTAACTCTGCTTGAATTTGTATTAAAGGAATCAAAAAGCATGTACTTTTTTGTGTCCAGCATCTATTGAATGATATGTGTAGGAGATTTATTCACGTTGTTGCATGTAAGATTAACTGGATCTTTTTCATTGTATTATATTTCACTGTGTGAACTTAACAATTTATTTGTAAATTCAGCTGTTTATATGTCAGTAGTATTTTATGCCTGTGCATAGGCAATAAATGTACACATATACACATGTAAATATTCAAATGTTTATATATATGCACAGCTGGATAAAACGTTTACATGTTCTATGTAAACAGTGTTGACATTGCTATAAGTGGAATTGTTGGGTATGAATGTGGTCAGTCTTAATAGATAATGCCAAAAGATTTTATACAGTGAGTAGACAAATTTACTCTTGCACCAGAGGCATCTGAAAAGTCCAGCTGTTCCATATCTCTGCCAACCTGGTATTTATCACGTGTTTAAATTTTGGCTGTGCTGTGGCTCACTGCTGCTTTCATTTGCATTTTCCAGAAGACTGAGAATGCTGAGCACCTTTCATATCTTTGTGTAGTGCCTGTCCAAAACTGTCTTCCAATCTTGATAGTTTGTGTATCTCTTTATTGCTTTGAGGAATTCGTTATCCAATCTCAGATTTTCCAATAAGCCTAACATACATATTTTCTTCAGGCTAAAACTCATCCTTTGCTTTCTTATGATGTTTCTTGAGGATAGATAATGTGCACTTTACAAGTGCCCTTTAATAGTAAGACTTACTACGTCTATCCTTTCTGGCCACTACTTTCTGTGTTCTCCATAAGAAAACTTTGCCCATC
>NW_026747757.1:0-2044 GCF_022355385.1 Mustela nigripes
GAATGAGCGAGTCTGGGCGCGTGCTCAGGCTTTTGTCTCTGGATTTTGTATCAGCGATGGCCGTGGAATGTTGGGGAGGCCTCATGGGCCATGAAAGAATCTTGCTCTCTGTGGATTTGGCCCGATTCGAATTGTTTTTCGTCAATCTGTGCAATGGGAGGACTCCTTTCAGGTTTGTTACCTCAGGGGTCTCACCAAAAGAGGAATTCCAAAGCAGAGCCCTGGGGAAGAATGAAGGGACAACCCGAACTATGGTTAAAAATTGGGGCCTAGGGCCATGGCAAGCCCAATATGCTGTGTCTCCTTCCATCCACTGAGAGGCCTTACCTGAGGACTGGGCTCAGGCTGAGGGTCACAATGTGTGTTTGTGACCAATGTGGCCCGCAAGCATAGGCGGGGCCTCATTGGCTACACAGGTTTCAAGTACACCGAACCTTGGACTACATGCCAAGCACAAGGTTTCGTGCCATGGAGGAAGAGTTCTGATTTCTGCATCATTTTCAAACCCGGGCCGTGATTGGAGATAAGGTCTAGGTTCTGAAGCCTGAAAACCAGGTTGAGAAGAGCTGACGACCTAAGGCCATGGCCGGTCCGATGTGTTCAGTGTGTGGCCAGATGTCTGGGTGGGGCCAGGAGGTCCAGGCTCAGGCTGAGTCAGAAAGGGCATTAGTGCCCAGGTCAACCTATATAATTGGGGTACCGCCGAATGGCGTGCATGTTGATCCTCTTTTGGGGTTTCTGGGTAGCCCCATGTGGCAATGTTTTTCTTCTGGAGTTCAGGCAGAGTGCTGCATTGTAGTTCTGGATTGCCAAACTAGGGGGCTTGTGAGCCAGTTGTCTGAGGACGGAAGTCTGAGAACCCAAGTAGGCCTAGGTTTCTGGGTGAGGATATGGCAGCCTCAATCTACAAACCTGAATCGAAATTTCGTGCATCTGAAGTCAGCGCGAGGATCAGAAGATCGCTCTGGTTGGACATTCTGTCCCTGATGGTCCCTCTTGAAGGGGGGGTGGATCACGAGGTCTTGGGGTTTTTTCCACGATGGGAGTTGTGAGAAGCTCCCAACTGCAAAGATTCTTCTGCAGGACAATAGAGACCTTTTGGTTGGCTCCAGTACAGTGATTCCGAGCAGGGTTCTAAGGATGGATGGCTGGGTAGACTACATCGCATTCCAATTGTCTCAAGCAACAAGACAGGTTACATCAGCTGGATCTGGGGGAGCAGCCGAGGAGGCTGAGTTGAAATGGACTCTCCCGTGGATGTGTCCTAATATGATTTTGTTTCTATGGAGACCTTGGAATGAAGCGGTGGCACTGTTGCCCTGAAGGGTTCTCCTAAAGAGAGGTTTTCACACAGCTCCATCGTGCAAGATCCCCATGTGTAGATGAGATTTGTTCTGATGGGTGATTCAAGAAACAGCCATATGCTGTTATTGAAATCCAGGCCTTTGAGGAGAGATGCCCAGAAACCAAACAATGGATCCGATATGTGCCTAGGGGCCTGTTCGTCCCTTTTTACCTCTTGGGACATCAGTCTACGGGTCTGACTGCCGTTAGGTGCTCATATAGGCCCAGATTGCACCTGTTTGTCCTGGGAAGATACAAATATTGGGATGGCCTCAGGGATTTTGGAGGTTTATCCTATTAGTAGGGTTGTGGCCATTGGAATGGGCACACACATTTCCCTTGGAGAGGTCAAGCACAGTCGTCATGTTTGGCTCCAGGGGCCTGAGCCTGTAGGGTGTGTAGGCCAGGGCTGTTTGGACAGTTGTCTGAAAACACAAACTCGGCTTATGTTTCGGGTCATAGGTATTTCAGGACGGATCTACAGACCATGAGGAGAACAATTCGGGATATGAAAAAAGGGCGAGTGTGAGGCTCTTGCTCAAGTTTTTGTCTCTGGATATCGTGTCACTTATGGTCGTGGCATTTCCGGGTGACTTCATTGGAAATGGACGAGTCTTACTCTCTGGGTGTTTGAACCCATCCTAAGAATTTGGGGTCATTCAGTGGGATGGAAGAAGTCCGTTGTTCTGTTGTTGTTGAT
>NW_026747758.1:0-2043 GCF_022355385.1 Mustela nigripes
GGAAGTGCCATAGGTTTCAGGAACCGAAACTGTGAAATTGGCGCCTTGTTGGCCGGAAGAGACGGCAAGCCGGCGCCATCTTTAATCTGGGCCGCACCCTGTGGAGGCACCTCTAGTTATGTGCCTTACAATAGGAAAGTTCTATTTTTAATTTCTTGAGGAATCTCCACACTGTTTTCCAAAGTGGCTGCACCAACTTGCATTCCCACCAACAGTGTAAGAGGGTTTCCCTTTCTCCACATCTTCTCCAACACATGTTGTTTCCTGTCTTGCTAACTTTGGCCATTTTAACTGGTCTAAGATGGTATCTCAATGTGGTTTTAATTTGAATCTCCCTGATCGCTAGTGATGATGAACATTTTTTCATGTGTCTGATAGCCATTTGTATGTCTTCATTGGAGAAGTGTCTGTTCATATCTTATGCCCATTTTTTGATATGTTTGCCTGTTTCGTGTTTGAGGAGTTCATTATAGATCCTGGATATCAACCTTTTGTCTGTACTATCATTTGCAAATATCTTCTCCCATTCCGTGGGTTGCCTCTTTGTTTTGTTGACTGTTTCCTTTGCTGTGCAGATGCTTTTGATCTTGATGAAGTCCCAAAAGTTCATTTTTGTTTTTGTTTCCTTTGCCTTTGGAGACATATTTTGAAAGAAGTTGCTGTGGCTGATATCGAAGAGATTACTGCCTATGTTCTCCTCTAGGATTCTGATGGATTCCTGTCTCACATTGAGGTCTTTTATCCATTTTGAGTTTATCTTTGTGTACAGTGTAAGAGAATGGTTGAGTTTCATTCTTCTACATATAGCTGTCCAATTTTCCCAGCACCATTTATTGAAGAGACTGTCTTTTTTCCACTGTATATTTTTTCCTGTTTTGTCGAGGATTATTTGACCATAGAGTTGAGGGTCCATATCTGGACTCTCTACTCTGTTCCACTGGCCTGTGTGTCTGTTTTTATGCTGTCTTGGTGATCACAGCTTTGTAGTAAAGCTTGAAATCAGGTAGCGTGATGCTCCCAGTTCTATTTTTCAACATTTCCTTAACAATTTGGGATCTCTTCTGATTCTCTTTCATTTCTAATTTTGAGTCCTCTTTTTCTCTTGATGAATTTGGCTAAAGGTTTATCAATTTTATTTTTTCAATTAACCAGGTCCTAGTTTCACTGATATTTCCTATTTTTTTTCATCTTTATTTCACTTATTTCCACTCTGATTTTTATCATTTTTCCCCTTCTACTTTGGACTTTGTTGTTTTTCCAGATCCTTTAGTGTAAGATTAAATTGTTTATTTGAGATTTTGGGTTTTTTTAATATTTTTTAATTTATTTTCAGCATACCAGTATTCATTGTTTTTGTACCACACTCAGTGCTCCATGCATTCCATGCCCTCTATAATACCCACCACCTGGTACCCCGACCTCCCACCCCCCACCCCTTCAAAACCCTCAGATTGTTTTTCAGAGTCCATAGTCTCTCATGGTTCACCTCCCCTTCCAATTTCCCCCAACTCCCTTCTCCTCTCTTTCTCCCCATGTCCTCACTAGCCATCAGGGAGATTCATATTAAAACCACATTGAGATATCACCTTACACCAGTTAAAATGCTAAAATTAGCAAGACAGGAAACAACATGTGTTGGAGGGGATGTGGAGAAAAGGGAACCCTCTTACACTGTTGGTGGGAATGCAAGTTGGTGGAGCCTCTTTGGAGAACAGTGTGGAGATTCCTCAAGAAATTGGGTCCCTATGACCCTGCCATTGCACTCCTGGGTATTTATCCCAAAGATACAGATGTAGTGAAAAGAAGGGCCATCTGTACCCCAATGTTTATAGCAGCAATGGCCATGGTCGCCAAACTGTGGAAAGAACCAAGATGCCCTTCAGTGGACGAATGGATAAGGAAGATGTGGTCCATATACACTATGGAGTATGATGTCTCCATCAGAAAGGATGAATACCCAACTTTTAGCAACAAGGATGGGACTGGAAGAGATTATGCTGAGTGAAATAAGTCAAGCAGAGAGAGTCAATTATCATATGATTT
>NW_026747759.1:0-2043 GCF_022355385.1 Mustela nigripes
TATTTATTTGACAGAGAGAGATCACAAGTAGGCAGAGAGGCAGGCAGAGAGAGAGGAGGAAGAAGCAGGCCTCCCGCTGAGCAGAGAGCCCGATACAGGGCTCAATCCCAGGACCCTGCGATCATGACCTGAGCTGAAGACAGAGGCTTTAATCCACTGAGCCACCCAGGCGCCCCCCTCATCTTACTCTTCATCATAGGGATATAGTTTACAAGGTATTCTAAACATATTTGACCCAGACCCTTTTTTCAGGGTGAACATTCTGCAGAACCCACTTTGAGAAAGCACTGTCCTACGCCATTTAGACTAAGATGACTATCATGCCATGAGGCACTGTGGGCTCTGTATGTACTCAGCTTGCAATACAAGCAGCAGAGTAGAGGCCTGGCAATGCATTGTACTACCAAAATGCAACAGTCTGTTGACAAGGGACCTTTCAATGTAGAAACCAAACATCAGCCATCCCATCAGTTGTCATTTAATTGGTATCGTGTTCCCCTTGTAAGACGTGAGTGGTGTTGTCAGCATATGCTTTTGAACACCTGTATGTAAAGACACAGTGCCGGGTGCTTTTCATAATTGGAGAAGAAACTGAAGTGACCATTTGGACAAGTCATTTTCATTTTCTGGACCCCAGATCTCTCATTTATAAAAAAGAAGGAATTTGGACTGTTTGATGTCTAAAGTAACTTTCTGTTCAACCATTTTGTAAATCTCCCATCATATTCTTGGCCCAAAACTGTTACTTTAGAAGACTTCTAAATTTTACTGAAGAGGGTGGAAAAATAAGAGTGTGTCAAATTCAACATGAGTTAGTTCTGTCCCTAGCATTTCAGTGGTTTGTGCTAACCTCGGCTGTTCAACCCATGCTTTTAATGACTCACCAGCATAATGCTTCCCCATTTCACCAAGGCATTGTGGACCTTTTACTGTTTAAAGACTCTCCAAAAGGATGTCTTGTGCTTTTTGTGTTCTTCCTAATGCATTTCCTTTTCAGGTAGAGTTGTCCATGGAGGACATTGAAACGATCTTAAATACACTCATTTATGATGGGAAAGTGGAGATGACTATCATTGCTGCAAAAGAAGGCACAGTTGGCAGTGTAGACGGACACATGAAACTGTACAGAGCAGTCAATCCAATCATCCCACCCACAGGTTTGGTCCGGGCACCGTGTGGACTCTGCCCGGTGAGTTAAAGCGGCTTCACACCATACCTGACTGCCAGCAGGTGCAGATCCCACCTAACTTGGCAGCAAGCACACCCCAGCTTTCTGTCAGGGTTGACCAACAGCAGCCCAAACCTCCATGTAACCTTGATGATGGGCCCTTGATGAACAAGTCATTGCTTTACATTCTATTTTTAGAATAACCAAGTTGGAGAAATTTGTGTTTTTGTTTTTTTTTTTTAAGGATTTTATTTATTTATTTGACAGACAGAGATCACAAGCAGGCAGAGAGAGAGGAGGAAGCAAGCTCCCCGCAGAGCAGAGAGCCCAATGCGGGGCTCTATCCCAGGACCCTGGGATCATGACTCAAGCTGAAGGCAGAGGCTTTAACCCACTGAGCTGCCCAGGCACCCCTGAAATTTGTGTTTTCTGCCCTTGGCCCTGAAATGGACAATTCATAATGAGGGCTGATCATTTAATCAAAGTAGGGAGGAAAACGAGATTTGCTGAGAACCCACCACAGTCCAGGCATATTCTTGAAGATTTTCATGGTCTCATTTAATCCTAGTTCTGTCCCTTGGAGCTAGTGGTATTAGTTCTGCATAAACATGAAGATAACGAAGGTATAGGAGCTACAGCTTTGAAGTAACACCCAGGATGGGAACCCAGACATGTTCTTTCCCCTGCAGCATCCCCCATTACTCTCCATTCATTTGGTCCCATATGGTATGTGCATGCTGGCTGCGTGCTGCAGGCACTCCTTCTGCCCTCAGGGCATTTATATTCTGGGGCTGCTGATGTCAGTTTTATTTCATTAAACCACCCCTTGGGCGCCTGGGTGGCTCAGTGGGTTAAGCCGCTGCCTTCGGCTCAGG
>NW_026747760.1:0-486 GCF_022355385.1 Mustela nigripes
TAATATGGAAGAAAATTTAAATGACCTTGGTTTTGGAAATAACTTTAGCTACCAAAGCACAAGCACTGAATTTAAAAATGTCTACTCTGTGAAACTCAATGCCAAGAGAATGAAAAGGCAAAGCACAGACTATGAGAAAAAATTTGCATAATACACATCTGGCAAAGGACTGTTAATCAAAAATACACAAAGACCCCTTAAATCTCAACAATGGGGGAAAAACCTGATTAAAAATGAGCCAAAGACATTAGCAGATACCTCGCAAAAGAAAATATTACAGATGGCAAATAAGCATATAAAAAGATGCTTCACATCATATGTCATCAGGAAAATGCAAATTAAAACAAAAAAGAGACACCAGTACATACCCAGAATCCAGAACACTGACAACAGAACACGAAATGTTGGTGAGGATGTGGAGCAACAGGAATGTTCTTCCATATCTATTGAGAATAAAGAATGGAAAACAACTTGGCAGTTTCTTAC
>NW_026747760.1:586-2043 GCF_022355385.1 Mustela nigripes
GCAAAGGACTGTTAATCAAAAATACACAAAGACCCCTTAAATCTCAAAAATGGGGGAAAAACCTGATTAAAAATGAGCCAAAGACATTAGCAGATACCTCGCAAAAGAAAATATTACAGATGGCAAATAAGCATATCAAAAGAAGCTTCCCATCATATGTCATCAGGAAAATGCAAATTAAAACAAAAAAGAGACACCAGTACATACCCAGAATCCAGAACACTGACAACAGAACACGAAATGTTGGTGAGGATGTGGAGCAACAGGAATGTTCTTCCATGTCTATTGAGAATAAAGAACGGAAAACTACTTGGCAGTTTCTTACAAAACTAAACATATTCTTGCCAGATGATTCAGCAGTAGCAGTTCTTGGTATTTATCCAAAGAAGATGAAATCTATACCCACAAAGATGTCTATAGCAGTTCTATTCATAACTGACAAAAGCTTGGAAGCAACCAAGATATCCTTCCATAGGTGAAAGGTCAAATAAAGTGTAGTACATGCAAACAATGGAATATTATTTAATGCTAGAGATGAATTTCCACACCATGAAAAGATATGGATATAAATATTTAATAAATATATGATTTTAGGCTTCTACCATTCTATCAATAGTATTAGTATATTTTAACAGTGAATGCTCAGCATTCACGAATTTACCTAATAAAATGTTTTGGGTTCAATATTTTAAATACTTCAACCTCTATGATTATATTCCTAATAATTTTGAATTGGGGTAAAAAAAACCTTAATTTTTTGTAACTTGTTTCTTATTGCAAAAGAGCTCAATGAAATTATAGAAAATAAAAATTTACAAAAAAAGTTTAGTTTACTATTGCCAAATAATTTAAACTTTATCTTATATTCAAATACATATATTTTTCTAAATTGATTTATATGCTACTAAAACCAAAAACTATTAGTTATACTAGATTTCATATCATGCAATCAATGCCAGAAACCCATCTGGCGATGACTTGTCTTAAATAGAGTTAAGATGGGTGTTATTACAATGCAAGATGGAAACAAAGATAGTATAACAATTGAGTGTTAAATAACTTTTCTGTTTTGATCAAGTTACTAATCAAAAAAGGCTTTTATCGGTGACAGACTTGGTAATTTAACAAAACTTTTAAAGTAGCATGTGCGACTCATTCCTAGAAAACAACACAATCAATAACACTTTATTTAGATTAAATAATGAACATTTCTCCATTTGAATAAAAAAGGTAGCAACCCCAATAAGTTTATTGAACAGGAAAAGTTGAAATGCTATAATGCTCCTAAGGAATTAAATGATCCAGTCATGAATTACAAAAAAAGGATATAAATTACCAAAGTGTTTGTATAATTGGAATGTACAACTGCCCATTATTGTTCAATAGTGTCGGCTTGTACAAGAACTCTATAAAAGAACTCCACTTCTAAACCGTGGAAAATATGTTCCCTTTCCCCC
>NW_026747761.1:0-2043 GCF_022355385.1 Mustela nigripes
TGTGCTGTCTTCCTTCAGTAGGGGTGTGTCCTCTCACTTCCAAACAATGGATATAAGTTTTCCTACATGAACTGTACAGGCCCCTTTCAAATTAGTTCTGTTGCTCTGCTCAGAATGACTGTGTCTGTACCACTCAGACGGACCGCATCCATTTCTTTCAGCGGGACTACAGTGATTTCTCTCTGAGGAACTGCGACCACTCCTCTCAGAGGGCCTGTGCTGTCTTCTCTCAATAGGGCTGTGTCCTTTTACTTCCAAGGGACTGAGATGGGTTTTCCCACACCAACTGTACTGGTCCCTTTCAGACTGGTTCTGCTGGTTCGGCTCAGAATGAATATATCTGTTCCTCTCAGTGGGACGGCGTCCATTTTTTTCAGAGGGACTACAGTGAGTTCTATCTGAGGAACTGCGACCACTCCTCTCAGAGAACCTGTGCTTTCTCCCTCAGTAGGGCTGTGTCCGCTCACCTCAAAGACATGGAGATAAGTTTTCCCACATGATCTGTACTGGCCCCTTTCCAATTGGTCTGTTGGCTCTGCTCAGAACGACTGTCTCTGTTCTTCTCAGAGGGACTGCGTCGATTTCTTTCAGACGGACTACAGTGAGTTCTATCTGAGGAATTGCGACCACTCCTCTCTGAGGACCTGTGCTGTCTTCCCTCAGTAGGGCTTTCTCCTCTCACCCCAAGACACGGAGATAGGTTTTACCAAATGAACTGTACTGGCCCCTTTCAAATTGGTTCTGTTGGCTCTGCTCAGAATGACTGTCTCTGTTCCTCTCAGAGTGACTGCGTCCATTTCTTTCAGGCGGACTACAGTGAGTCTCTCTGAGGAACTGCGACCACTCCTCTTGGAGGACCTGTGCTGTCTTCTCTCAATAGGGCTGTGTCCTCTCACACAAACTGTACTGGCCCCTTTCAGACTGGTTCTTGGTTCTGCTCAGAATGACTGTCTCTGTTTCTCTCAGCGGGACTGCGACCAATTTTGTCATAGGGACTACAGTGAGTTCTCTCTGAGGAACTGCGACCACTCCTCTCTGAGGACCTGTGTTGTCTTCCCTAAGTAGGGCTTGTTCTCACACCTCCAAACACGGAGATAAGTTTTCCCACATGAACTTTACTGGCCCCTTTCAAATTGCTTCTATTGGCTCTGCTCAGCATGACTGTGTCTGTTCCTCTCATACGGACCTCATCCATTTCTTTCAGCGGGACTACAGTGAGTTCTATCTGAGGATCTGAGAACACTGCTCTCTGAGGACCTGTGCTGTCCTCCCTCAGTAGGGATTTGTCCTCTCACATCCAAGACACGGAGATAGGTTTCCCACATGAACTGTACTGTTCCCTTTCAAATTGGTTCTTTTGTCTCTACTCAGAATATCTGTGTCTGTTTTCTCAGAGGGACTGCGTCCATTCTTTCAGAGATACTACAGTGAGTTCTCTCTGAGGAACTGGGACCACTCCTCTCAGAGGGCTTGTGCTGTATCTCCTAATAGGGCTGTGTCCTCTCAATTCCAAGGACTGAGATGGGTTTTCCCACACCAACTGTACTGGCCCCTTTCCGACTGGTTCTCTGGTTCTGCTCAGAATGACTATCTCTGCTTGCTCAGTGGGACTGCGTCCATTTCTTTCAGAGGGACTACAGTGAGTTCTATCTGAGGAACTACGACCACCTCTCTCTGAGGACCTGTGTTGTCTTCCCTCATTAGGGCTGTGTCCTCCCACCTCCATAACACGGAGATAAGTTTTCCCACATGAACTGTACTGGCCCCTTTCAAATTGGTTCTTTTGGCTCTGCTCAGAATGACTGTGTATGTTCCTCTCAGAGGGAGCGCATCCATTTTTTTCAGAGGGACTACAGTGAGTTCTCTCTGAAGAACTTCGACCACTCCTCTCAGAGGTCCTGTGCTGTCTTCCCTCAGAAGGGCTGTGTCCTCTCACCGCCACGACATTGAGCTAGGTTTTCCTAGATGAACTGTACTGGCCCCTTTCAAATTGGTTCTGTTGGCTCTGCTCAGAATGACTGTCTCTGTTCCTCTCAGAGGGAC